>NW_021680782.1:70883-87769 GCF_001412515.2 Diachasma alloeum | reverse complement strand
GAGCAGTGAGGACTACAATGCATTTTATGCTAGCCCCTTTCAATATTATCAACTGTTTTGAAAATTGACAATTAAATTGGTAATTCTTGGTGATCTCTTTATTTTCAATCCACGTTTTCGGAATTGAAAATTAATCTCGGGAGAATTTTAATCGATTTTTTTTTCAACGATAATTTAAAATGAAATTTCTAGTGAACGAAAATTTTTAAAATTAAATAGGAACAGGAGCCGAAAAAAAGCGAAAAATGTGAAAATCGACTCCTGGCCATTCATTACAGCCTAGAAAGATCAAGATCAAGGTTGAACGTGAGTCAACTTTCGGCCAACTCTGCATTGACTTTTGGTCAACTTTAGCTTGACCTTGGGTTAACCTTGACTTGACCACGAGTCAACCTCGGCGTGACCATGGGTCCACCTTGACTTGACCATGAATCCACCTTGGCTTGACCATGGGTTAACCTTGGCTTGACCATGGATCACCCTTGGCTTGACCATGGGTCAACCTTGGCTTAACCATGGGTCAACCGTGGCTTGACCATGGATCAACCTTGGTTTGACCACGGGTGAAATTTGGGTTGATTATGGATCAACCTTGGGTTGATCGCGGGACCTGTTGATTAAATATTGATTTAACCTTGACGAAACCTTGGTTAAACCCTGATTAAGTCGTAATTAAACTCTCATTTAATCTCGATTAAATGCTTTTTGGGCTATAATTTCAAAGCAAATGTTGCGATCGCCGCTATCTTCGAATTCGACCGAGATAACATCCAAAAAAATATTTTAAGCCATAATTGGAAAGATTTCGACGATTATATTTTGAATGATGGTCGAAAAACTAAATTTGAAAAAAAAACTCAGATACGTACATACAAACATATGTACGGACATGATCTAAAAACTGCATATTCAAACTCCTGAGACCAAAATAGTAATTGTAACTCATCCCGGCACAAAAAATGAAAATTTCAGATTGGACGAATACAGGGATTACATTCAGAAGAAAAAAATCCAACTCTCAATTCTCAAAAAAGTTGAGAGTAGATTAAAAAGTAATTAAGAATGAAAAATCCAACTCTCAACTGTCACAAAAATTTTCAAGTAGATTGAGAGAGAATTAAGAATAAAAATCCTATTTTCATGAAGAAAAAAGTTCAACTTTCAATTCTCAAAAAAGGTAAGAGTAGATTGTGAGACAATTGAGAATCAAAAATCCAACTCTTAATTTTCAAAAAAATGGAGTCGATTGAAAGACAATAGAAAATAATAAATGCAACTGTCAACTATAAAAAANAAGGGGAGGGTCAAACCTCATGAGGGTGACGAGGATCAAAGGTCACGGCGGTTACTAAAGGGAGGGTCAAACGTCACGAGGGTCACTAGAGGGAGGGTCAAACGTCACTAGGGTCATTAGAGGGAGNAAAAAAAAGTTGATTGAAATTGAAGAAGTCACTAAAAATAACAAATCCAATTGTCTGTTTTAACCCGTCAGTAGGCGCGCTATGAGCTATTTCCTCACAAAAATTTTCACTCCATAAAAAATGAACCCTGAAACCGCAATTATTTTGCTGAATTTTTTTTATATGCCTCAAGTAACTCTTCTAATTGACTCTCGTGGTGATAAAAGTCATCTATTGGTCAGGGTTGAGTATAAAATAGTACATTACATACCCGAGCCTTGCAAAACAGATCTGTAGTGAAGTGGTAAAACGAGGCAACTGCATTTTTTTCGAAATTTGTTTTATTGCACCAATCACATTGTAGTATTGATCTGCAAGTGTTGATGGAAGGGTTNTAATATTTTATGGGGTTATATGAAAAATAAAAAGAGATATGTGCGAGTTTCAATTTTCTATCAATGCAATTGGAGGTAAGTTGACATAACTCCCATCATTGGGAGGACCTAGAGGAGGTAACTACGCTTTTCTCCATATGTATTGATAGAGACTAAATTCCTTATTCCAAGTGTTATTTTGAAAAACAGGATGGGGTCAAAACGGGCCAGGGGGACACAAATGACAAAGGGAGCAAAATGGCCCATCTAAAAAATAAATCTCACGAGGGTCACTAGGGGGAGGGTCAACCGTCACGCGGGTGACTAGGGGGAGGATCAAACGTCACGGGAGTGAGTAGAGGGAACGTCAAACGTCACGAGGGTCACTAGGGGGAGAGTCAAACGTCACGAGGGTCACTAGAGGGAGGGTCAAACGTCACGAGGGTCATTAGAGGGAGAGTCAAACATCACGAACGTCACTAGGGGGAGGGTCAAACGTCAAGAAGGTCACTAGAGGGAGGGTCAAACGTCACGAGGGTGATTAGAGGGAACGTCAGACGTCAGGAGGGTCACTAGGGCGAGGGTCAAACGTCACGAGGGTCACTAAGGGGAGGGTCAAACCTCATGAGGGTGACGAGGATCAAAGGTCACGGCGGTTACTAAAGGGAGGGTCAAACGTCACGAGGGTCACTAGAGGGAGGGTCAAACGTCACTAGGGTCATTAGAGGGAGAGCCAAACCCTCTCCCTAGTGACCCTCGTGACGTTTGACCCTCCATCTAGTGACCGCCGTGACCTTTGACCCTCGTGACCTTCGTGAGGTGTGACCCTCCCCTTAATAATCCTTGTGACGTTTGACCATCCCCCTAGTGACCCTCGTGACGTTTGACTCTCCCTCTAATTACCCTTGTGACCTTTGACCCTCCCTCTAGTAACTCTCGTAACGTTTGACTCTTCACCTAGTGACCCTCATGACGTTTGACCCTCCCCTTAGTGACCCTCGTGATGTTTGACCCTCTCCCTAGTGACCCACGTGACGTTTGACTCTCCCTCTAGTGACCACCGTGACTTTTGACCCTCGTGAGGTTTGACCCTCCCCTTAGTAATCCCCGTGACGCTTGACCCTCCCATTAGTGACCCTCCTCTTAGTGACCCTCGTAACGTTTGACCCTTAGTGAAATTTACATACTTCATGTGCTAAGTCAACATATCTCTTTTTTTTAGTGACCCTCGTGACGTTTGACCCTCGTGACTCTCCCCCTAGTGACCCTTGTGACGTTTGACCCTCTCCCTAGTGACCCTCGTGACGTTTGACTCTCCCTCTAGTGACCACCGTGACCTTTGACCCTCGTGAGGTTTGACCCTCCCCTTAGTAATCCTCGTGACGCTTGACCCTCCCATTAGTGACCCTCGTAACGCTTGACCCTCCTCTTAGTGACCCTCGTAACGTTTGACCCTTAGTGAAATTTACATACTTCATGTGCTAAGTCAACATATCTCTTTTTTTTAGTGACCCTCGTGACGTTTGACTCTCCCTCTAGTGACCACCGTGACCTTTGACCCTCGTGAGATTTGACCCTCCCCTTAGTAACCCTCGTGACGCTTGACCCTCCCATTCGTGACCCTCGTAACGCTTGACCCTCGTCTTAGTGACCCTCGTAACGTTTGACCCTTAGTGAAATTCACATACTTCATGTGCTAAGTCAACATATCTCTTTTCTTTGTGATAACCTAACGAGTTGAGTCAACTTGACTCTCCACACAGAATTAAAATTTAGAGGTAACTACTTAAAACTGCGTAAAGGATTAATTCCGCAATTTGATAACAATAGGGTAAAAAGTTAAAGGACAGTAGAATAAAGATTCGGCGTCATTTGTACTAAATTTCCCACTATCGATGACATAGCTGTTTTTTTGCTCTCCTGTAAAATTTCATTTAATGCACTTACCTCGTTTTACCACTTCACTACAGAGATCATCGTCTCCCACGTGCAAGATTGTCTTTCGCGCCGAGGGCGAGGATGGCAAGCACGTGGGGGAGTGTGATGTTTTCCATGGCGAGGTGTGTATATTTATTTTCGTGTCGAGGGACCTGCAAACCTGGACCTGGGTTTTTCAGGTCCCGTGACACGAAAATTAATTTTCAGGTCCCGTGACACGAAAAGAATATTTTCTTCGGCTCAGTCCAAATTTTGTACGTGTTACGGGTACGGGGCTCGTGCCGCAAAACGCCGAACAGCGCCGCCTATGGCGATATTTGGCTCTATTATTACGAGAAGCCAATGAGCGATTCCCTCATCGCACGTCTCAAGAACGGTGGTGGAACCGCGCGCCTACTGACAGGTTAAAAAATCGATAGTAAACAGATCGGTTTGCATAAAATGTATTTTTGGCCTCGTCACTCCGACTCTCAACTGACTCTCAATTTTCTCTCAAACACAGGAAATTATGGAGAGTCCAAATATCAACTTGGTCCATCCCTATAATTTTCTCGAAAACAGGAGAATTTTTCTAGAATTTTCTCGAAAACCTAAGAATTTTCTAAAACGTTCTCGAACACCTTAGAATTTCCTCGATTTTTTTTTTGAAAATTCGAGATATAATAGGAGAGGGTGGGGCAATATGGACGCCAGATTTAAATAATGAGTTGAATTCGATCAAATCTACTCTTCCGACTTCATTTGAAGGTCATAAAAGCCAACAGATTCTCATAAGAGTGCGTCGTAAGAAAAAACCGGGTAAAATGGATACCTTGATTTCTTTCTCAATTTTTTATGTTTCAACAATTTTATTCAATTTCTGAAACGCTAGTCATGATTGCGATTTTCAAATTGAAAAAAAAAAACTTATTTTTGACGTTCGTCATGGGGGGTGGTAAATCAACTTTTTCCTTCCTCATTTATCCTCCTCTTCGCCTATTGTTTTATCCCAAGCAGCACAGTTCTGGAGGGTATCTGCAAGTATACTAAAAAGGCTGTCTAATGTCTGTCCAAAAAGATAACTTGTGTCTAGAAGTTACCTAGAAGTTAACTAAAAGTTATCGTATGACTGCAAGATACCTTTTGGACGGACATTAGTCAGCCTTTTTGGTATCAGATATCTTTCGCAAGGTTTGCTACTTGGGATGGTGATTTCCTCTGTGAGTAGAAAAGTAGTCATCTTACAAATTTCACAAATGGACAAAAGGTCAGATGTGTAGGGCATGCAATTGATAATTGAAAAAGAATTAATAATTTCAAAGTTATTTCAAAAAGTAAAACAGGAAATTCAAAGCTACTTTATATTTCAAACTGTAAAATTTAATAGAGTCGACGTTTGTTTGTTAATATCTTTCCCAACTCTAATTTTTCTTTATAAAACGATACCGATACGATTCTGTTGGAAAATGTCTTTTAAAAATTTTCTTTATTTTTGGATAGAACCAAATTTTTCGGATATCCATTTTAGCCCACTCTTGAATAATTTCTCAGTTGTAGACTTTGCCAAGAAGCAATTTTTAAAAATCAATTATTGAAAATGTTTTGAGTGTTCATTTTAGTCCCGCCCACACAGATTTATCAGGTGTCCATAATGCCCAATGAAACGATTTTCAAAAATTTGAATTTTGAAAAAAAAAATTCGCAAATTTTTGAGTGTCCATTTTACCCCGAATATCTATATTACCCCACCCCCCTCTAATTTTGTCAAAAATCAAAGAATTTTACTAGAATTTTCTCGAACACCTAAGAATGATCTAGAACTGTCTCGAAAACCCAAGCTTTTTTTGGAATTTTCTAGAATACTGGAGAATTTCTTTGAATTTTCCAGAGAATAGGAAAATTTTCTCGAACGTGCTCGGACACCGTAGAATTTCCTCGAATTTGGTTTGAAAACTCTAAATATCCATATAATTTTTTCAAAAACTGGAGAATTTTCCAGAATTTTCTCAAAAACCGGAGAATTCTCTCGAAAATCGGAAATATTTCTCGAAAACTTCATGGGAAACATGAGAACATCTACCGGAAAAAATAAACACGAAGAGAATAAGAAACAAAAATTGCGGGGCCCTTCCAAGCTCCACTTTTATATGTCACCCTGGTTTCCTGCCATTCCCGCAGTTACCGACATAGCTATGGTCGGGATAAAGCTTCTTGCTTTGACCGCAAACTGGGGGGGCGTAAAATCGCCACTCGAGAAAAAAATCCCTCCATGCGGGCCTTAACGCACCGCGGAGCTTATACTCGCTCCGCCCACCGGAAACCGGACTTTTCCTACTCCTCCACCCCCACTCCCCTTTCAGCTGACTATTGCGGCAACAAGTAAGAAAAAATGATAATTAAGACTGAAATTTGGAATATTTCAAAATATATTTATTTTATTTTTATATAAAATAATGGAAATGTATTGATTTTTATTCAGTTGGAACTGATAATTTGAAGATTTCTTCCATTTTTGAGAATTTTGAAATTAAGGGATTCTTTAGAATTGTAAAGTAATTTAGAATTGAATTTGGAATTGACAAATCGTTTGTCAATTAATTTTTAGTTACTCCATTATTTCCGATAAACCTTTGAGATTCATGTTGATAATCATTTAATTGTTGAATATTAATAAATGGATAAACTAGTCTTTTTGTTGTAAATTCTTTAGCGAATTACTTTGAAATTTCTTTAGATTTCTGCTCTAAATTTTGAGAGTTATTTTAATTGTTAATAAGAGTTTTGAATGCCTATTCTATAATAGATGAATTAATGAATAATTGTGCGTGTCGATTTTGATTATTTTCCGATTCAAGGAACCATCATCCACTCATGATTATTCATTCGTTGAAGTAAAATCCAATTGTGAAGTAAAAATTATGCAACAGTATTGGGCAGCTTTTTCACCGGATTACTATTCTTGTGGAAGAAAATTGAAGGAAGACCCCAGGGAATTGGTGAGGAAATAAATCTTCTCGGAAGGAAACACATTACATTCAGTTAGAAGAAGAAGAAATGATACATTGAGATGCAAATTCGATTAATAATTCATAGAGGCCCCTATTTCTAAAAATTGATAGAAAAATATATTGATAGGAAGAAAAATGAAGAATGAAAAATAATAACGTAAATAAATGGTCTCAAAAACAAAAAAGTTATCATCAAAGATATGGAAATGGAGAAAAAAAACCAATTGACCGGTAAATTAAAGAGAACAAAAAAGACAAAATATTTTTGGAAATAATTTTTTATTTGAAATTGTAAACAAATATAGTTTTTACTTCTTTTTCTTTGAGAGACACTCTGTATCAGAGAGGAAATGTATCGATCAATTTATGTAACCATTTGGAGGATTTCTCAAATCCCTGTTTTTGAAAATTTAGGAATTTTAGAGGATAACTTTATAGAAGGGAGGGGGCGGAGGGGCTGCAATTTAGGAACGCAAATGGTATTTATATAATCACACACCATGTGATGTTATTTTGTATACAGGCTGCATGGTACCCAATTAATGTGTGTAATTCTTGATTATTTTTGGTATTCCGATTGCGGCCAATCAAAATGCAGAATTCGGGATCCTGTGTTGTGAATTAGGCTGATTATTTTTTTCCATCCAGATTCTGGCCAATCAGAGCGCAGTATTGCTACGTCCACGTCAAAACTCTTCTCATTACCAGATAACTGTCAAATATTCCGATAATAAAATTAAGAGTTTGGCGAAATCCGAATGAAAAAAATAATCCTTCGCATACCACTTCACCTAAAAAATGAATCGGATGTTTCCCTCTTGTTTCCCTGTGCAGCAAAGATCGGGATAAGTTTTGCATAAAATCTCATAAATTTTGAGGTCTTGTGATATTACTCATGATTATTTTTTCACTCGGATTGTGATCAATCAGACTGTCAGTGGATATCATGGAGACTCATGTCAGGAAAATAATTCACTTTCAAGAGAGTGCCACACACAATGTTCAATGTGAAGTGAATTGGAAATTTAGAGAGATGAGAGAATCTCCAAGATATTTCGCAGACACATACGAGAGTTACCTCAAGATATCGGGATAAACATATGAAGGTAACGGCACAATACTCGGAAATCCCTCATACATATCCAAAATTAAACTGTTTGGCAGTCCCAAATACTGCACTCTCATTGACGGAAATCAGAGTGGAGAAACTAATCACACTGATAATTTCTCTTTAGGCTGTCAATGTTTTATGGATGTATTTGACATATTTTTCTCACATATTCGTTACATTTTCAACTTGACCTCAATGACCGCACTCTGAACCAGAGTCTCTGATTTGCCAAAATCAAAATGCAAAAAAAATCCCTACGAATACCCGACGACCCTCATAATTGATCGCATATTCCCCTGAAGGGAAGCCCTCGTTGGAACTGATAGATGCATGTTGTCTCATAGATATTCTCTTGACTGCAATTTGAATAGAAAAATAATTAGTCGTAATCATGAAGAATAGAGACCTCTATTCTTCATGATCGTAATGTCCCCAGTGCGCCGAAATGGCTCAAAATTTGTTGGAATTTGTTTCGCTTAGCGATAGATAGGATTAGGTTGGTAATATCATTCCATAACCCTTGTGTGATCGTACTTCGTTATCGATCGTCGTTGGTCGCGTGATGAGCAATTTTCCGCAATGTGTATTGGATAATTTAGAAAATCGAAATTGTACATAAGGTTTGATTTCGGTTGTACGGTGATTTTAAATCTTTTATAAACTAGAAATGGCGGTAGGAAAAAGAAATACTAAACATATAACTCAAAAAGTCGATTTCATTTTATACGAAATTACGCATTCTGGAGGTTAACCCGTCAGCACGCGCGTCAACGTGCCCATCGTTCTTTGGGTGCGCAATGAGAGAAACTCTCACCCATAACGCGCGCGCTAGTGCGATGAAGACAGACTACTACCACCAAAATAGTCCGTCTTTGTCGCACTCGTTTCGAAGGGCTCCGAACCGACTGTAGGCGCGAGACCGAGAGCATCTCTCACGCTCCTCAGCCGCCGCCGATAAAATATCTTTTATTTTATTATTGATAAATGTTGGAGGGTTCTGACCGACCTCAGAAGAAAGAGAGAGTTGCTCGAGACATATAAAGAAGGATTTGGTCAAAATACCTCATTTTAGACTATGATCCCTATACCTCGAAAATTTTCATGAGAAGGTACAAACGAGGATTTTGAGCAAGTCTAGTTTTCAAAAAATCTTAGTAGTTGATCTGTGGAACTATGGATGAAATAAAATAAGAAATTATGTTCGTAACAGTTGATGATGGGAATACCAATTTTTCAAGATTTTGAGTGGGTTTTTGCGTGAAACAAAAAATGATAAAAAGCGCGGCAAACTGCTCATAGCGCGACCATTTAAGGGTTAGCAAACTTGCCCCACTCACTGCTATGCAAGAAAACTTGAGGTAAATGAGACTCTTTGGTGAAAATTTTTTATTATTGGATATGAAAATTGAATAAAAAATATTAGATACGTATTTTTTTGTTTTAAAAAATAATGAGAAATGGACAAGCTATCGGCGATTGAAAACGTCGACAGTTGTTACGTCACCCATATATGAACCATAGTGACATCACAACTTTCGATGTTCTTCAATTCGCTATAACTTCTTGATTTTTCATTTTTTTTACCAAATGAAAAAATAAGCATTCAATATTTTTCATCCAATTTTTGGATTTCATCATTTTTTTTTCTAAATAAAGAAATTTCATGCAATATCCCTATTATCAAACTCAAACTTCAGAGCACAAGGGGATTTCGGTATAATTCCGTTTCCAAGTGAAATTGAAATCAATGCGAGCTAGTATTTAACATTTCTTGCTAATGCGAGCATCCCTTTTTTTTTATTATAATGGGATTCATTACAACATAAAATTCGAATAGCCAATGAATTATTGTCTGTAATTCCTCAAGATATTTAAATTCATCGGATATTTGCCTATTGTTTCGTTGGGTATTTAGACCTATCAAGGTAACTGATGACGATACCCTTCGAATTATCCCCTACTACTGCCCATTTTCAAGAAGTTTCCCTCATACGGCGTAGTGTCTGACGCTTTATTTTCCCATCGAAACTGGACATATTCATTTGTACACATCAAAGTTTCCCGCAAAGTCACGATGATTCACAAGTTCTCGGAATATTACAGTCCTTCATAGCCACTTAAGGCCCGGGTGTAATAATTTTTCCCCCATTTTTCTAGGGACCCCACCCTAAAATTTCTAGGGGAAAATGTTGTTTACGCGTCCCGAAATTGTGGGTGTAATAATACACTAAACACTTTGATTCGTGAATAAAATAATAGATAATGACCGCCGATAAGTAGTTAATTCGGTCTGAGGGGGGTAAAAGTCATGATAAAATGATAATTATTTAATAAACAAATTTCACTAGATAGTCCCTATTCGATACGTTCACAACACCAAAATGGTGGTCGAATGACGCGTGTAAAAAAGGTAACAATTATAAATCCTATGAGCACTGCACCGCAATCACACCTAATGACCTACTTGTGAACCACAATTACACGCCGTATGAATATTTTTTCACCGCAATTACCCGAATAATACGGCCACAAATGCTGGACGCGTGCATGAACCGNGTAATATGATAAGAGCTACTATCTCACTACATTTCAATCTCCTATCTCGATATTTTCGGGAGTTATCGTGCGTACATAATTTTTATCATAACAATGAAAAATGCCAATTATTATTAAATTGCCCATAGTTTCGTAGGGTTATTATGACTTGATTTGATAGATATTATCACAATGAATACTTAGACGTCAAAAAAATTCGATTAGGTCACGTAGTTTTTGAAATATTGAGGAAAAACTATTTTTGAGAAATTACTGTATCTCAAAAACTACTTTACCGATAGTGCTCAAACTGCGCCAAATTGAGCTGCTCCAAAATGATCGCAATTATGTGACAAAATTTCAGATTTATAGCTGCAACGTTACTTGTCTTTTTGTAAAAATATTTAAAAAATTTCCGAAAAGTCTGCACACACACAAATTAAAAAAAAAAATCTCCCCGTTTAATGACATTCTACTTTATTTCCACGCAAAATTAGAAGATCGTAAAAATTACCGGTCGCAAGGCTTTCATTCGGAAGCTAAAAGGGAATTTTGTAGGAAAATACAACGCAGGATTGGTTGGAATTTTTTTTATTTTCTTGTTTTTCAAATTAAAATTCTACCCAACCACGTGGGCGGCTGCCTCCGCCGCCTCTTCCGTCCCTCCCACCACGCCATCCCCTTCCGCCACGACTGCGTCCCCTGCCACGCCTTCCTCTTCCCCTTCTCTCCCTAGCCTGACGAGCCAACCTGAGCTCCTCGAGGATCATCCTCTGGAGGTCCTCATTACCCTCCCTCCCAGCTTGAGGATGAGGGATGTCCGCTGGGAGGGGAGGATTGACAGCTTGGTGCCCACGTCCTTCCTCTAGAAGGGCTCCCTCTCCCTCCTCATGCACTTGGAGAATCGACTGCCCAAACTGAAAAATAAATGCTTTTAGTGAGAAAATAGCATTCTTGTATTTTTGGCACTCAGTTCACAAGGCAATGTTTTACAGTCGTAAAACACTGTCTACTGACTGAATAACAAAAACTACTGTTCGGTACTCCCCCGAAAACAACGTTTTTGGCGATTATGTTTGTGACCCTCGGCTTCGCCATGCACTGCAAACTCACAATCGCCAGGAATTTTTTTCAAACTATTCATTAAAAATAATATGTCAATAGATATTTACATTGCGCTGATTTCGTCGAAGCCAGTCCTCCATGGCTGCCACAAGTGCGGGGTTGAGGACGGCTGGCTGGACATTGGCGTCATTCTCTCCCCCTTCTCCTGGCTGGTCCTGCTGGTGTTCGTCTGAAAAATAAAAGAAAGGCGATTAGACACAGCAAACCAATGTTGTAATGCTTATGTTTTCATTACAAAATCTCATTTGTCTCAATATAACCACTTTATACAAGACTGAACCACAAAACACTGACGGGTGTAGGTTGTCACTCATATTATTTTGCACTAATAACCTCATTTGTTTTGCACACCGATTTTGCCCATCAATGCTCAGAATCTTCAATACTTACAACACTTTTTCATTTTCACTGTATTTAACACATTATTTCACTATAGAATTTAATTACTTTGAGACTATATTAACACTACAAAGCACGAAAAATACACTATTGTCAACAAGTACTTACCAGCCATTTTCACCGTGATACCGATAATGATGTGACCAATGGCGGAAATTTGGAGGGCTGCGCGTTGGTATCAATCCCTCCTCTCGAGAGGAAGTCACGGATTGATACACTAGCACCCCCTTTACATATGGGATTTAGATGCGTGAAGACATCTAATCACCATAATCTATGGCGTAAGGTGATTGCAATTTGCAAATCAACAAACGCATTTTCACCTCGAATCCCGGTTTTATTCGCGAGTGAAGTGAAATTTATTCTGAAATTCAGTGATCATGGGGAACAAAAAGCGCAACCAGAAGGGAAACGACAAAGATAAAGCGAAATTACACTTATCAGTGGCAAGGCGTAAACCTGGCCCTAAAAAAAAGTAAGTGAGAATTCTGATCTTTTTGGTTACATACAGCTGTAGCATTGCACAAGTTTGGAGCTCTGGGGACTCCAACGGTGTGATTCAACTTGATTGATGCATTTCACCTGTGCATGACATCTTCTGCAATTCATAAAGAATATTTACCAGCTCATTCGAAGTTGAATCACAGCCTTGGAAGTCGCAGAGCGGTCCAACATTGGAAAATGCCATACGTGAAATCGGAGCATTTCCGCTGTCGCAACTCTCTACTCTTCAAACTCATGAAGAACTCCTTGCCCCTACAGAAGGTACATTCCACCTAGGCTTCATTTCTTGAGTAACTCATAGAGAACATTTTTCAATCTATGAAAAGAGGGGTAGGGTAAGCTACCCAGGAGATGGACACTGCCCTATAGATGGACGAGCTACTTTTGAATAGGAAATTACGCAAAAAAATACTGAAATGTGAATTGTTGCTTTGAATTTTCACTAACTGTTGTGATTCTTAACCTCTGAGTGACGATTTTTTTTCGATCAATTTTTTTTTCAATTGCTAAAAAAACAAACGTCCATCTACTGGACGGTATTCTTAGGCGTCCATCTACTAGGCAGTTTACCCTATAGCGTAAGTCTGAAAAGTAGACAGTTGACATTGCCAAAAAGGCTCTAAATTCACCGGCGGCATTTCTCAATGTTGAGTCAGTGTGACCAAAGGACACCTTGGAATCCCTGCATTATCGGCCGGCTATACGACTGGAGTTTTCCATGGTTTCCCTTGCAGTCCTAGCCCCAATGGGGTACAGTTAACAGTAAGGCGGCCCATGGTAACGCAGATAAAAATCAGAAGAGAGAAGTGAGAGAGGTAAGGCAGATGAATGGGCAGCCTATAAAATCGTTATGGTAGTCGGAAAGAAAAATGATTAAAAAAATTAAATAAAAATTCGATCGTGAACTACAGATGTTAAATAATTCGTTGCAGGTTTGAAAGAAATTTGAATGCGCGTTTTGTATTTTGAAAAAAGTCAAAAATTCCGGATCACCTGATGGTCAGTCCCCCCTAAAGATTCAATTTTGATAGTTGACGCGTAAGAAAAAAAAAGGATAGGATTTTCTACATGATTTGCTATTGGGAGCTGATGGATGGGCGGAGCTTACGGTTTAGAGATAGTACTTTACATATAAGTTGATGGGGTGAATTTCATTTTGATACGACTTGAATGAAATTTATCTCATTTGGAAGCTACAAAAAAACTAATCTGACAATGATTTATAATTTGTTAAATTTCACTCTGCCAATCTCGAGTTTTTGACTTTTGAAGACGGCTTAGTTTCTATTTCAGTCCCATTGAGCCGAGACGGTTGATATCTTTAAAGAAACCTAATCGGCTTCCTTGATACAGCCGTCAGATTTAACGTGGATATGTCTATGGACCGAAAATTATAACTTTCTAATCACTTTGTACTATGAGAAATTGCTCTAAAAAGACTTAGTTGATTAAGAATGCTTTATATTCCTTCGCTCTGTTGGATAAGTAGGAATCTACTTTGATGATTGACTATGCGAGGGAGCCACTTGTTTGTACAGGGCGACAATTTTTCACTCGTGGCGATATCTGTAGATGGCGCTGACGCTCCCTCGAATTGAAACCCGCCAATCAGAGCCCACGGAATATCGAGATCGTTCTCTGCACATGCGCACAACCTATTTGCGTAACAAAACGTTCCACAATGTTGGAGTTTTCGGTTGTTGAGGGGTATATAAAGCGGTGGGCTGCCCCACAGCGCTCACTTTCGATCCAGAAAGCGACGAGGGAACAACCAGAAGCAGAGAGGCCGAGAAGCTGAGGAGCAGAGAAAGAAAAGCCAAGAAAGGAGAATGGAGAAGCTGAAAATCAATGGATCTCAGGAGATCTACGGAGGAATCACGGACTTCAAGGTCAGTTGAACCTTCGAGAGAGTTCCAGAGAGGTGAACTTCCTATGAGCACACCGCTTGACCATCTTGAGGCTAGACCCGAGGCAAATCATCGAGAGGTGTAAGTTCACTGGGTAACCGCATAGTTCGAAAGAACTTCCTCGCACCTCTCCACGGTTTAGCACAGTGCAGGTAAATCGCGATTTGGACTAGTGATTGTTAACCCGCTTCTCAAGGATACTTAAGAACTTTCAAGTCTCAAATCCATTGAAAACTCACATTCGCTGTAAATTTGCAAACGCAATTTTGCCAATAAAAAAATTCGCGCTGCAACCAAGAAAGTCAATTCCGCTAAATAGTAAGGAAAACTCAATTTATGCTCGTAAGTATCGCCGATAGATGGCGTGGCTGCATAAGCATTTTTTCGCCGAGTGACCCCCCAATACGAAACCATAGACGTATCCACATCAAAATGATTCTTTTTCTCCCCACCAGATTCATACGCCCATCCATCAGTTCCCAATAGGAATTCGAGAATTTCCTACAATATGCTATATATAAAGGAAAAGCCATTTTCAAGGCGACAGATATATCAGCGCAGAGCCCAAACTACAAGAACTACAAGCATGAGTATTAGACAAATTATTCTCATTTCTATTATTACAATATATATCCTTGATATTTTCGCCGTTTCGTCGAAAGTTCGCAGGTTTTTTCAAATGTTGTGGAAAATTCGATAAATTTCTCGAGTCTTCAGCGAGGCGTACGCGAAGGGTGGCTAGTTTCCTATAAAATACTATACTGTAGTAAATACTTCAGGAAATACTATAGGAAATGTGCGGATTCTGCATCTGTTCATTTCATCCATTGACTGAGACCTCCCTAATTTTGGATTATCAACTAGGAGCAAAGCGGTTGCAAAGAAGTCTGCGAATATTTCTCAGGCAGACCCAGCCCACGACAATGTTGCCAATCCACCAGTGGGGCGCATGGCGACGCAGGGGCAGGTAAGTATGAACAATTCAGGTGATGATAATTGTAATGGGTCACGCCATCATTTATTGAGAGAAACGAGTAGGAATGAACAACCAGTGCTTTCTACTGCTTCTAATTCCTCAGTTTCATCAACTGATTCCCTAATTCGTGGTTCGTATACGCCGAGGCTTTGGACTATTCCTCTCATTCTGGATGATTCATCACACGAAATTGGAGATCATTGTTCGAACGGCCCACCAACATTCGTTCAGCCGAATCAACAACTGAGCCGTAATTCATCAGTTTCATCAAACGGCTCTATAATTCGTCGCTTATACACACCTTCGCTCTAGAACATGCCTCTGACTGAATCCAACCCCGTCAGCTGCGTGGATGAAGGTAGTGCTTCGAATAATCAGCGGCGATTGCAAGAAGATGATTCATCAGTTGATAATACATTGAAACCTCATGGTACAGCGGAGCAGAGAACGAATAGTTCACCACGAGAGAAGAGAGAAGACAACGATTTTGAGAGGAATAGTCTCTCTCCGAAAAGTAATTCACCAAACGATTCTTCCCAAATTCACCTATCGCAACTCTCTTCTTTTACTCCTAATTCACACAGCACGAATTCCGATGCAGCATGGGCTAATGAGAACGGATATGTGGAGGATTTTTTTATGGATGTCGATAATGATGACAATATAATAAGAGAAAATCACATTCGTCGAGGACCAACAGCAGTAGCAGTGAATAACAGGGAGATCAATAGGAACACTTCACACATAGAAACATCAAATTCTTCTTGTGAAATTAGACTACCTGAGTCGACAATGGCTGGAAACATGCAAATTTTAGGAATTGTAACAAAGATGGACACACGTTGTTCACAAATGACAACCAGTTCCTTTGATTCGCAATGCAATAGCATAAATTCAGAAACGGCACAGGCTAACGAGGAGGCCATCATGGAGGACGTGTTGCGAACTGTGGTGAATGATGAGCATCAAATTGAAAATTGGTTGCATTGTCGAGCCTCAACATCTAAGGCCGCCAACAGAATGAACAAACATCGCTCAGAAATGACTGACAGTTCCTTTGATTCCAAGTGCAATAGCATGAGTTCAGAAACGGCACGGGCTAGTAAGGAAGCAATCATGGAGGACGTGTTGCGAACTGTGGTGAATGATGAGCCCCAAATTGAAAATTGGTTGCATGGTCGATTGCCATTATCAAATCATACTTCGGATGACTCCAGGGCGAACCACGATGGACTGATGGAAGTTGGACTGTTTATGGAAATTGATGACATGTCTTACCCAAAATCAAAAGAAACCTTGTATGAAGAAATGCTTCAGAAAGCTGATTCCATTGCTACGTCAACAAATATTGACGCAAAATCGGAAAGTGTACGAGGTGTGGTGACTGAAGATGATGCGATTGTGCAGATCCGTCCTAGAACTGAAGCGACGTTACCAAAAATGAATGATGGTTTAAACGATCATGACTATACACTGATGACAACAGCGTCCCATTCTCAGTCTCACAATGAAAGTAGGAGTCAGCAATCCAACAGTACTAACTCCGATGGTGTGTGGGCCCGAGAAGAAGGTATAACTGAAGAAAACCTGCTCATAAATATGGAAGATACCATACCTCAGAAATCCCAAG
>NW_021680782.1:62401-63741 GCF_001412515.2 Diachasma alloeum | reverse complement strand
GCCTCCCATCTATTGGTGGGAGAAACGTCAAATTTAGCTGAGGCTTTTAATTCTGTATTGGCTAAATACATTTACGAAAAAGGCGTCAATGTTCAGCAAAGAGGCCTTTATAACGCTCGTACTGCAATGGCTATTATACAATTCGATGACCAAAATGTCGCCAGCACATATCACAGAGAAACAGGCGTAATTCCCCCTTTGGAACTCATCGAAACGGAAGCACGGAGGCAAACGAAGAACATATATAACAGGAAGTACAAAAAGACTAAGAAGTTCCCCGACTTAGCATCAGGTGAAACCGAAAATATGAGGGAATCAGCTGATTACGGTTTACATCCGGCAAAACCAGATATGTCTCCACAACAATATCAAGAGGCGGAGAAACAGCACAAGGACACCTTGCATCAATGGCAAGCGAATAGAGACAAGAAAGAAGAAGAAACGCGAGGAAATGAAGGAAATAAATATCTGCTAAGGAAAAAATTGCTCCTGGCTAATCATTTTTCACAAATCTGTCGCTTGAAGAAGACCACACCAACAGCCAAAACGGTTAAGAGTATTCTGTATCCACCCGTGACCGTGGCGGCTACTAAGAACTACGAGCGCAAATGCAAAAATCGAATAAAACAACAATACAGTGGATTAAAAGAATGTGGAATCATAATTGATGATGAAATCCCTTCTCTTGCAGCGCAACCAGATGGTTTGTTGGGCAATGACGCAATCCTAATTGTTCATTGTCCCTACAATCTTCGTGATAAGACAATTGAAGAAGCATCNTGGCTACTAAGAACTACGAACGCAAATGCAAAAATCAAATAAAACAACAATACAGTGGATTAAAAGAATGTGGAATCATAATTGATGATGAAATCCCTTCTCTTGCAGCGCAACCAGATGGTTTGTTGGGCAATGACGCAATCCTAATTGTTCATTGTCCCTACAATCTTCGTGATAAGACAATTGAAGAAGCATCCAATGATTCGAAACTATTGAAATCGCTCAAGCAAATATTCAACTACGAAGAGTCAATAGTTTCAGCTTTGAATCCAAATAGTCCTTTGTATTATCAGATTATTGGCAGTCTTGCGATTACAAAACGAAAAGCATGCAGATTTGTATTAGCAACAAACATGGATGAAGTGGCTCTGACAACTGACTACACACAGGAAAAATTCTGGTCACAACATATGGTACCTAAACTCAAACAATTCTATAACAAGTTTATGGTCCCTGAAATAGTCGATAGTAGACATGCCAGGTCTATGCCATTGCGCGATAACATTCGATCCAAAGACCCTACTGACAATCAATTAATAGAAAGGGGTAACTCAATAATT
>NW_021680782.1:59935-60673 GCF_001412515.2 Diachasma alloeum | reverse complement strand
GAAGTTCTTGAAAATGAAACAATCGCATATCCTGACCGATTGGAGCGACAGTAATTTTTTAGCACTTATCTGTCCATAAAGTTGACTAGTTTCTTATATCGTAAAAAAAAGATGAAATTTAGCCACCGATACATCCGTTGTAGCAATAATAACGACAGTCAAATTGACGAGACTGATAGATGCACATAGCACCCATGATAAAATCCGCACTAACACTCTGGTTAGATTGATAATGAAACTCAAAGTATAAATTGCAAGCTGAATTCATTAAAGAATGACGGTGGAACACGCTCTGAAAAAGGCAATAAAATGGAATAAAAAATGCATTTATGAGACACATTGTTGCCAAAAGTCTCATAATCCCTGGGTTCAGGACAGTTCATAGTTCCACTGTAAAAAGCCAGAGTGTTGTATGCAAACCATGAGCAACAGGTAAAGATTGCTGTGATAAATATCCACCAGGAACTATTTTAAAAGTCAATAGGCAAGTCCCCCCCTTTACAAGAAGTGAAAGCTTATATGAACCCAGGGTCGTCAATTTGGAAAGCTCCACCTACAGCAATTCGAGTATAAATAATAATATGAAGAAAAAATATAATCATGGCTTCAATAAAATAGGTGGATAAAAAAAACCTGTTGAAAACTCAATCGAATTCAGCATGAGAAAGCAAAAATGAACTGTCTGAAAAGTATAATATATTTGCAACTTACGGAGATAAAATGAAGGAGTCGTGCCTA
>NW_021680782.1:58542-59911 GCF_001412515.2 Diachasma alloeum | reverse complement strand
CCCCCCTTTACAAGAAGTGAAAGCTTATATGAACCCAGGGTCGTCAATTTGGAAAGCTCCACCTACAGCAATTCGAGTATAAATAATAATATGAAGAAAAAATATAATCATGGCTTCAATAAAATAGATCGATAAAAAAAACCTGTTGAAAACTCAATCGAATTCAGCATGAGAAAGCAAAAATGAACTGTCTGAAAAGTATAATATATTTGCAACTTACGGAGATAAAATGAAGGGGTCGTGCCTAGGTGCGAAATTACCAACCGAGCCGAAGGCGAACATGGTAAGCACGTGAGTAAGGGTCCTTTTTTTTATCTCCAGTAGTTAGAATGGTATTTTTTGCCTCGGCGTAGGCGGAAAGTGAAATTTCCCTCTCAAGAAGCAGGAGAGAAATGTGTACTTTGCGCTCACGGGGGCGAAAAATAATTATAAGGGGGCGGACAATGAAGCCATGAAGAAATATGAGTGCACGATTGTTGCGTGCGTTGTCAATACGTCTATCAGTCAGTCCCTTTCGACAATTCAGAAGTTATTATAATAGTGGCAATGACAAAATTATTGCTGTTGGATATCATGACGTAGAACTTATTGAATGCTCCCAAGAAATCAATTGTCATCATATGAAGAACTCAAGAATTCATGAAAATGTAATAAACGGATCGTAGTGCAAACGCCAGATATTTTATCCCAATCCCTTATACCAACGAAATTATCGGCTTTATGCAAAATTTTCGATGTTTATATATAGCCATAATGTACTCCGAGATTGCGCCATAACGTTACAAATTCGTTGACGATTGCGATCATAATGGAAGAGAGTAAGAAGAAAATAATAATAATAATGATAATAATAATAATAAAGGTATAGAAAATGTACAAACCGAAAAATGACGAATTTGTAAATTTATGGACGCAATCGCGAAGGTAATGAGAACAATTATGGAGTAGTGGAAAACAAAATGAAGGATCACGATAAACAAAAATGAGAGAAATCAAATAGATAAATACAATTCAAGAACGATCCAAAAAATACAGACAACAGAATAAGTGTTATTGCACTACTCTTTTCCACTGCCATAAGCTTATGAGCTTATATAACTCTCTACTCTCTGAAGTTATGATCGCAATCAATCTTGTTCGAATCCCTTCCTCTTCGTTTTTTTTTATGTAGTAATTTTATTCATTCATATTGCAGGTTGCTAAAACGTTCAACGATAATTTACATTCGGTGGCATCGACGTTTCAATATGGTGAGGAACGTCCCCTATTGGTGGCCTCAGTGGGAGCCTGAGCCATGTATCCCTTATGCTTCAATTCCCGAGCCACAGAACGATGGGCGGAGCTTGGCTGCGAATTGGGTGGAGTTCTT
>NW_021680782.1:11649-58051 GCF_001412515.2 Diachasma alloeum | reverse complement strand
ATATATATTTACACCTCTCTATCATTGTTTATAAATCTTTTTTTTTTATGCATGTGATAATTTTTGCGGGAGGAAAAATTAGGCCCCCTGATTTGATCCCCTACATACGGACCTGTTCGATTACCATTATTAGTCAATCGCGCAGTTACCGACGGCGCAACTAGGGATTTTTTAATTCCTAATGCAACCGCCAAACATGATGGCGTTAAATCGCTCAAGGGGGAAAAAATTATTACACCCGGGCCTTAACTTCTCCCCCTCTTCATAATCCATCAAAGCTAGGGGGTATGGAACAGCTTGGCGCCAAAGTTTTGCCGCGGCAGTGGTCGCGCCAAAATAGATAGGTTTCAAAGTATAGATCAACTCTTATGAATGACATTTTGCGTTGTGAGTGGTGCGTGTAGTGAAATGATTGGAAAAATACACCTTTTATCTTGTTTTTCGTAATTATGAGCCAAATGGTCAGAAATATTCAAATGCCTCTAAAGATGTTTTTTGGCGATCTCAATTAGTTCTAAATATTATGTCTCGGAAGTTTTGTTCTGACTTGCACTGTTTTCAAGGAAATTAAAATTACTTCAATCTTACCCCCATTCCTTCCATTTTTCCTGAGCGCATGACGTCCCCACTCTAGCGCGGATATTTTTATTGCAATGAATTTGGCGCCGGCGGGGGGACGCCTTGCGCTTAGGGAAAATGGGAGGAATGGGGGTCTAAATTTCAAGGGAATTTAATTCAGTAATAAAAAAAAAGAAAAAAAATCAATTTACTTGAAAACGGCGCAAGTAAGAACAGACCATCAGAGTCAAAATATTTAGAGCTGATTGAGCCCTACAAAAACCATGTGTAAGGAACTTTGAATAGCTGCGACCGTTTCGCTGATGATCGCGAAAAGTACGGTGAAACGTGTATTATCCCAAATTTTTAAATAGAACACACCACGTACATGTCATCTAAAAGAGTTGATCCATACATCAAACCCTATCAATTGAAAGAAAGAAAGGCAACTAGCACATCCTTGGTTTCTAACATCTTTTCTAAACCACTTTTCGGTGGCTGGTTGCAACTCTACCAAGTATTAGCGAAATGTTCCCTTTGTACGGCATCCTTTTTTCAAAAACTTGATTACTGTACTAGGGTAAACAGCCAATAGCTGGACGAGGGTCTTTACCTGGACGATTTCAACTTTTTTTGAATATTCTATGAATAATATCTTGAAGAATATACTGATATTTCCTTTGTTTTATAGCAACACTTATGTTCAATTATGCCATGAAGTTTTTTTTTAAATATCAATATTTCGACTAGAAGAAAAATAAAATTAGTCCAGTTATTGGGGGTTTGGGCTGTATCCCACCTCTTTTGCATTTAATTAGTATTACCTTCATTATATTAACTTCAATTTACAAATTTAAACTCTCAAGTTGCACTCAAGTGTGTTTCAAATAAATAGACTAAAAGTTAATTTGTTCTTTCGATAAAGTATAGATTTCGGGATGAATATTTATTTTCTCTACCGGAATCCAACACAGTATATTCTGCACTAATATCTACATCGTGAATGTAAGCAAAAGTCCGTCAAAACCAGTGATTTCTTTTTTATCTAGTGAATAGTATACGTTGGAATTTTTAAATCTCCAAGTACACATCCAGGCAATGCTCATTCACTTTGAAAAAGTCGAAAACATGAAGCTTCAAAATTGATATTGATCTTGCCGATTTCTAAACAATTTGGAAATTCTACTGATATGAAAAACCTTTCAAGGTAGCTCAACAGTTTTGCAGATTCAATTTATTTTTAGTAATAAGGAAAATCCATTTTTTATTCATCTATTGAATCCCCCCTCAACTCGTTTTATGGGTCATAAAAAAAACATCCCACGAAAAAAATTTCAAATTATTAATTAACGTAAATAAGTGATTGAAAGTTAGTCGTTTGAATGCTCGGTCCGCTCGCTATGACGTCACACCACTGTGGGCACACTGCACTCCTAACGTCCGAGAGAGACCATGCGAGCGCCGACGTTTCGTTCCGCTGAGAGAGCGAGTGAGAGACGACACGACTCCAGTGCCGTGACGTCACAGCACGCTTGAAGCCTCCAAAGAGTGTACTTTCCAATCACCGATTCTGATTGAAAAAGGCAAATTGGAGCGTTATAAAAATTATTTATGAGATTGCCGGAACCTCTATATTCCGGAAAAAAGGAAAAATTGGGGATATTCCCTATTTTAAGGAATTGCCGAAAAACTCGCTTAGCTTCAAAGCGCTATTTTTTTCTCAATGTAATGAAAATTTTGGTTTTTTAAATATGTTCAGGAAGAATCGATATTTACATTAGCGTCTTACGTGTGAATCGAAAATTTTGAATATCTACGCTCTCAATGAAGACGAGAATCTTAGTATATTTGATCAAAAAATATGAAATTATAAATACCAACAATTGACACTTGGTTCATTGTCGTTTTCCACACTTTCTTTTTAATTTTCAAGCATAAGTCTTCCTCTCGCGTGCGAAAGACCTGGAAATGAGTAGATTTCAGAGTTGATCCAATCCGATTCATGTCAACTCGCATCACCCTAATTGAATCATAAAGTTTTTTATTCGGTGGATGATATTAATATTTTCATTCCGGGGGAATTGAAAAATTTATATTCCCAATTTTCCTTAAGTTTTAGAAAAATTGAAATTCTACGTGAATTAAACTTTGAGTTGTTTCTAAAAAATTGATAACTCTTTTGTAACGTTCAATTTCTAGATAATTTTGGAAATTCTAGATCAGTTCTCATAGAATCTGCTGGAACATCGGAATTTCCTCAATTTTCCCAAGTAATGCAAAAATTTAAAGTTTTTGGGAAACTATATCGCATTCTATTTCATTGCGAACAACATCACCGTTTATTTTTCATCAATAAGAAGGAACCAAGTCAACTTCCCATGTCTCATATTCCATTTTCATTCTTCCCTTTGATCAACTGCTGACGCTCAAATTTAATACGTTCTCCTTCGACATTGTTTCTTTCATGTAATACTACTGCAGACCGTCGAAAATTCCTAGCAATTTTTCAAGTTTCGTCGGTAAAGATTAACAAAAAGTATTTCGCTTTTATTTGCAGTGAGCATGGATGCAGGACCTGGTCTGGATATCGATGAGGATACAAGCGACGAAGAGGTGATGCACGATTTAGACGACGCTGAGATGCCTGATGCGGGTGACCGACCGAATAATAGGCCTAACATAGCCGGAGATGCAGATGAAGTGTATGTGGTGTACGATTCCGAAGAAGAGTTGCCCAATCCTAATGAGGAGAATGTCGCAGATGACGACGTGGTTTTTGATTCTGGAGAAAGCAATGGCGAAGAAGTATACGACTCTGATGAAGCTGAGGAAGATGATGAACCTGAACCGCATTATAACCTTTTCGAAGCATTTTTCCACCTGAATGTCGAAGGAAGAGGATTAGAACTTCTACAAGCTGACGGTAATAAGCAAAGATTCGAAAAGATTCTCGAGGAGCTAGCTAAAGCTCTTCGGTATAAGCACTCATATGTCTCAATGTTGTCATCGTTCAAAATGGCAAACAGGAACTTTAACAACGCATTCTCTCCTACAACAATGAGAGGCTTCTGGAAATTAGTAAATCGCAACCTCGACAACTTTACACACTCCATCGTCTGTACAGTGTGTTGGGATGATTTGGGCGTTCAAAAAAGACCCAATCGGGTCTGCCGATGTGGGGAAACTAGCCCAGAGAAAACAACGCATTTAGGAACTTACCTGTACCTGAATTTCCCAGCTCAACTTCAAGGACTTCTAGATAAAGCGGGCATGGCCAGAGATTTGGAATATCCATGGACCAGAGTCAAACGCAACCCAGATGCCATCGAGGAAGTATACGGTGGGAGTGTCTACCGAGGACTCTCTGCAGATGGGGGATTTTTATGCAGAGGCAGTCATAATTATTCCTTGGCCATGTCGACAGACGGTGTAGACCCCGTACCTTCGGCTCCGGTAACCATTTGGCCGGTTATCGTACAAGTCCTTGAATTGTCCCCTCGAGCTCGACAGCGCAATTCCTTACTAGCTGCTTTATATGTTGGTAAGCCACAAATGTCTCAGTTTTTGCTACCCTTCACGAGACAATTACGTACCTTATATTTGAATGGGATTACCTGGCGTCCTGATGGAGTTGCAGAGGTGAGGAGTCGATTTACTACTCTCATTGTCGCTGCCGACTCAGAGGCCAGATATCTTATTATGGGGATGATGCGTCATAATGCATACTCAGGCTGTACTTTCTGCTATGCGAAAGGTGAAAGGGTCGGAGAGCGCAACCAATTCCATATCTACCCCTATCGCGATGGCGACTTTCAAAACAATGAGGATTTCGCTGCGGATCGTACAAATGATGAAATCAGACGGGATGCTGAGGTGGCGAGGGCAAACCGTGAACCTGAGAATGGTGTTCGAACTCTCTCGGCGCTGTCCGTAGTCCCCGGACTCGATCTCCGTACCTGTCAGCTTGTCGAAGCTCTACATTGCCTTTGGGAGAGGAATATGCTCCGATTATACACTCTTCTGACAAGCCCAGACACGGAAAATTATATAACTCCAGCCAACATCCGAACGATCAGCAGCCGCATCGAGTTGGTGAAACCACCAACCAAATTGGTAAGAAAGCCACGACCCCTTGAATACATTGCTCGCTACAAAGGCACTGAGTACCGAAATTTAGCCTGGTATTACTGGCTACCGTGCGCTCATGAGTTCATGACCCGCGAACAGATTGATCATTTCTCACTCTTTGCTGAAGCTACATATGTTTTGAACAAAGATTGCATTCGTCCCGGAGAGTTGGCCCATGGTATCAATGGTATTGACCGTTTTCGTGAGCAATCAGGAGTTATGTTTGCAGAGCGGTATGAAGTATACAATCTCCATCTTCTCAAACATATTGTTCGATGTGTGCAGGAACTTGGTCCATTATGGGTAGCTTCTGGGTTCTGGTTCGAGTCTTTAAATAGACAAGTGAAAAATTACATAACGGGCCCCACCGATCGCCCAATGCAAATTGCCTGTCGGATTTTGTTGGCCCAAATGGTGGAAAAAAGCCTCGATTGGGATTTATCGCCCGTCGTTCTAGATCAGCTACGAGAATTCCTCCACAAAGCACGGTGGGTTGTGCCTCCAGCAGATGCAACCGGGCAATTCATTCAACACGCCAGGGCGGCACCAGGATTGCTCGATCAGCAAGAGATTGCGGCGCTTGCAGAAGCAGGTTATCACGGGATCGATGAAGCATTACCAATCACTCGATATACGAGAGTTTGCATTGATGGGGTTGTATACCAACCGCAGAATGAGGAACCAGTGAAATACGACAACTCAGTTATTCACATCACTCCATCTAACAACAATGATCGTACGCAATTCGTTCGAATAACATCCATCATAGGATTCCAAGCTGGTGGCGAAAGAATGGAAGGAGTCATTGGAAGTCGATTTCTCACATTAAGAGATGCATTCAACACAACATATATGAAAGTAGTGGAAGCTTCCCAGGAGTTGGTTTATGTACCCTTGAGATGTATCAACGCCCCAGCAGTTTTGGTAGAATCCTCAGGAACGATTTACGTTTCTCCAATTCCGAACCGATGGGACGTTGATTAACATCTATGAGTCCTACCCGACGTCTAGCATCGCCCATGGAGTCTAAATGTACGGGAGTGATAAGAAACTCATATGAAGAAACTCAACGACAAACCCAACTTCGAAGTGCTCCGGAGAATACTTGACTCATCGACATCAACCTTGTCGCGGAACTTCGTAATCATCGATATAGCGTATTATTCTCCGCTTCGTTCTTTCCAGTCGTGGAGAACTCTCCCACCAGATAATGTTATTGAAGAAAATTGCGCGTGAGAGAATTATTAGTTGAACATTGCTTTGAAAATTCGGGATCTGGTTCTGGAGTTACCATCATTATTTGTGAACGTCCGCATGAAAAGGGACCACTTTGGCACTATTGGAGTTATGTATATCCCCATAATCTTGATCTGATTCTGAACATTTAGAGCCCAGAATGAACTTGATAGCGTAAAGAGTGACGACGCTAAAGAAGATCGAAAAAATAATTTAAAATGGATTTAAATGGGAGTTGGCAAGAGAAAAACGTGAATATCTCGGAAACTAGAATCGACAAAGTGGTCCCTTGTCATGCGGATGTCCACATTTGTGCTTCTATCTCATGGAAATACATTCTACCTCGACGTTGCTTTATATGTTTGATATCCAGAAAGTTTTTATAATGTATTGGAACAGTCTATTGTAAATTAATAAAGATTTTTGTTCCGTAAACGTGTGATTTTGAGGATATAAAGAATTTCTTTACATAAATAGAAATTTTCAAATAGTATTGCTTTCCACTGACCAAAAAGCATAAAGGATATTGAAAATAATTTCCCATTGTTGCCTCAAAACTGAACGGATCGTAGAAAACCCTTCGTTAAGGTCATGTTCCATCATCCTCTATTTTTTGGAATTTATTTGAAAATTCTAGGTGCAAGTATCTGGCAGCCAACTCTTCTGATGTCTCCAAAATGATGAAAAAACTTTTTTTTTCGGTCTAAAATATCAACGGATCGCGAAATCCCCTCATCCCCTTAATTTCCCCGGGTAATTTCCGACCTCCTCTGTTTTTTAACATTTATAAAACATTCATAAATGCAAGGATATGCCAACCTCCCCCCCCCCTCAATTGCAAAAAAAAACACTTCCTTTCAGTTTACATCATCGGATATCCCTCTGTATGGGGTTATTCTCGATGATCGTCTATTTTGAAACATTTCTATGTGCAATCATATGGCGATCGCGGAGAAACGTCCCCCCCCCCTCCTCCAGCCCATCACGTTGACTGTACTGAGCCAGCGGTGTGTTAAAATGCACTACGCATATATCCCGATTTTGTCAGACTGCTCAACCCCTATGCATCGTCGCGCTAGCCGGCCCCGTGTGGTAGTTTTTCCAAAAATCCAGTAATACGATTTACTTAATTGGTAACCAAGTGTCTGAATACCAGTTTTAATATCTTAAACTTCTAAAATCACCGGACGTCCATGTATACGAATTTCCAACCCGCCCCTCACCCCCTTAGGGATTGATTTTTTGAAAAACGATGGAACGCGTGTTTAAGCAATTCCACAAAGTATCAATCAATGATCTGGCGCCTCCCCTGAGATTTCCACCATTTTTCATATATCATAATATTAATACGCGTCATTCTGGGTTTTATCGACGAATTTTTCTCATTTGTCTCCAAATACGGGGAGATTGATAATTATAATTACTAATATTGTTGATCAATAATAGTATTTGTTATTGCTGATTTTTTTGTCAGTTTTGGATTGGTTGGAGGAAGTGAAATGGAATGAGAGTGAGATAACAATAGCATTTTCTTCTATCATTTTTGGAGTGGCGCGGGGAGAGGGGAAAGCAGGCGAAGAGGTTAGAGACTTTTTTTAATCCATTTCGGAGTAGTCGGAGAGAGGATGAGGGGCAAGAGAGAGAGAGAGAGATAGAGGGCGTAGAGGTCAAACGAGATTTTTTGTCAATTTCGGAGTCGTTGGCGGAAGGACAAGGCGACAAAGGAGTTAGAGCCAAAAAAAAACAGCAAAACTGTTTCTTCATTATTACTTGACTTGAACCACTTCAACCCCTTCCTCCTACCACCGGCCCCTCTGAAACTAACAACAGAAAATACATTATCATCAATACTTTAATCCTTTCAACACCCTTCCTCTCTGCTTTAAAAATTATAGCAAATTATAATTTTGATTATTATTTGGCTCTACCCCCTCCGACCCCTCACCATCCCCTAACCATTCCGAAATTAACAAAAAAAAAAATTTCAATCCAGCCCTTTCACTCTGCTTCCCCTCTCTCACGCCGCTCCAAAAATGGACAAAAACACCCAAAAAGAACTGCAGTTTTCTACTATTATTTGCCTTGAACACTTTCGCCCTCTACCCCTCCCACCGGCCACGGCCGCTCCGAAAATGAGGAACAAAAGGCCAAAAAGAAATGTTATCGATAAATCATCATCAATGAATTGTATTTATATTTTCATCCCCTCAATCCCCCTCCCACCAAATTATTATATTCAAGACCATCCCCTCCCCCTGCTGCCGCAGCCCGTCATTCCCGAAAAACTGAAGCAATAAAAAAAATAATAAATATTATTACTATTTCTCCCCTCTTGCCCTTTTCGCAAAAGCCACAGCGGCACTTATCTGAAAAATTGACATATCATGCGTTATCCTATTTTACCCACTGAGTCATGCACTAATCGTGTTTCGGTGCCATCGCTAACAGAGGTCGCCCGGTCAACAGGGACAATGTCGATAATGAAGTGAGCGAAATGCCATCATTCATTACATTATTCATCAGTTAATTAAATTGACAAAAAATGAACTAAAGGGTGATGATTTACATACATTGTTCATCTTTTAACATTTAAATGTTATTTTTGAAGCTTCATTTCACCAATTTTCACGTTTTTTGGGCCTCGGAAAACAACCTCGCAACAGCCAGGCAACAACCACGCAGTTACGGGGCTGTAAGGGGGTTCCTTACTCGCCAAGGGATCACCTGCAATAATTGCACTTCTTAACTTGAGACAGTTTTGTATGAAATAATAGATTTTTCTTAAAGTGTGCCAGTCAGATTTGTTCAATAGTTGGATTAATACATTTGAATTATCATAACCTAGTTGTTCGACGGTCTCACCCAGAAAATGCATTCTATAAATTGAGTATACCGGACTTTTGAGTAAAATATGCTCGATCGTTTCCCAGTCAGAGGAACAGGCAGGACATTGTGTTGATGCATCAACAGTATACTTATTTTTATTAATTACAATACGCCAAGAACGAGATCTGGCTAATCTGAGCTGTATTATTAAATTTAGTAAGAAACAAGGGCATCTGATTATATATGACGCTGTGGTGTCATTAATGCTTCGCGTAATATCTATTTTACAGTTTGGCGAATTAGTATAGCACTCAAGGTCTAATCTCTTTAAATAAGTCGCAGTACTTTCGATTATTTCAACCCTTCTGGATTCTCAGAAGTCCGCCGAGGTATTGAACAGGATATCTACATTTCCAGTCCATGTGAGTAGTCTCTTCAGTTGTAGAAACCAGTTTCGTTCCACTTTTGCTGAAGGGACTTCAGACAACTCCACAAGTCAGAGGAAGCTAATGCGTGGGTAACGAGAGTCACCCATGCGTAGAACTTTTATGATCCAGTTAAGCGTGAGCTTCAACAATCTGATAACTACATGCGGAATCCCGAGCTCAAGTCTAATTAAATACCCCGGCGTTTCTCTTGGTAGCCAGAAGAGTCTTTTAAAGAAACTCATTTGAGCACGCTCAAGTGTGTCATACAGAAGCGAACCCCAAACTGGCGCTAAGTATAATAAGGAGGACATAATTAAAGAGTCGTAAACTTTCATTTTTCCTTCCAATTCTTCAGCCGCAATATTGTTTAACATAGATATAGCGCACGCGGAAGCTACGTTTGTTCTGCTTAGTGCAGCATTCGCAGATAAATTACCGAGGGAGGAGGAGCTGAAGGTCATCCCCAGGTATATGTATGACTTAACAATTTCGACCTCAGAGTTATTATACATGAAATTGGCATCAGTCTTCTTCAGCTTACCCCCCTTCTTAAAAATCAGAATCTTCGTTTTCTCAGTATTAACTTCCAGACCCCATTTATCACAAAAATTCTGTAACGTCCTTAAAATTCTTCTCAATTCTACGTCAGTTCTGACCGTTAAAACTAAATCGTCTGCATATAGTAACATCAGTAAATCTTTATTTTCCTCATTCATTATTATACCTTCATGTTTTTTCTCTCTGAAAAATGCAGTTATATCCGATATATATAAAACAAATAAGAGAGGGCTTAGGACTTCGCCCTGAAGCACCCCCATTGTAACATCAACAGGATCAGTAAAATTCCCTTTGACCCTTGCCCTCATACTTGTAGAATTGTACATATGTTTTAGTGTATTTATAATCTTAGCACTCATTCCTAAGTTATAGAGCTTTTGCCAGAGTTTATCATGCGGTATCGTATCGAACGCACGTCGAAAGTCAACAAAGACACTGTAAACAGCGGCTTTGTTATGTCTCAAGTGGGCTTGAATGACTGTATGTAATATGAATGCGTTATCCTGACAACTACGATTTTTATGAAAACCCGCTTGTTCTTCCGGCAGAAGCCCCAAACTTTCCGCCCATTCTTCCATTCTAGATCTTAGTATTTGCGTAAATATTTTTACAATGGAATTGACCAGAGCGATCCCACGATAATTATTTGGATCTTCAGAATTGCCTTCTTTAAAGAGCATAGAGAGTATCAAGTCAGACCAGGAAGCTGGGGTAATTCCGTAACTTAAAATGAGGTTGAACAGCTCACATATATATTCAATCCAATTAGGGGGAAGATTTTTAAAAAATTCGTTGGAAATACCGTCACTTCCTGGTGATTTTCCACTCTTACACATCTTGATACTTTTGACCACTTCCATTAATGTTATTTCGCTATCCAGAGTACAGTGACTAGCGCTAATAAAATACTGATCATCAATAATTCTGGTTGGATAGAGACTCTTAAAATGGTTATTCCACGTAGGGACATCTGGAGTAGCGAAATTTGCAATGGTTTTAATTTTCCCTTCTTTGTATACAGCCCAAAACTCTTTTTGATTGTTTACTCTGGCGAATTTTTCAATTAATTCTTTCTTATAGTTAGATTGCTTTTTCAAAATAGTTTCATTAAACAGTTTCGTTTTGTCAAAGTACTGTTTAGCCAGTGCGGGGTCGAAAGACGATTTAACACAAACTCTATGCGCATGATTCACTTCGTTTTTTAGCATACGACACTCAGCATCATACCACTTTTTATTTACAGAGGCTTTAGGCACTTTATCACACATGATCACTGTTTTCACTAGATCAGCTGATTCGGCCGCTTCCTTTATGGCGTCAATCAGGCTGTTGCTCATGCTGTTCACTATTTTTGAGGCTGATGGTGAGGTGACTGCAAACCGCTGGAGTCTCCTCGAGGACCACAGGTGTTGTTTGTAGGAATCAGCTCCTTCAGGATTCCATACCAATTTTGACAACTTTTTCTGTCTGGTTTTGAGTTCTGACACCTTTGGTTGTTCAGTATTCGAGCTTGAGATAACTAGCGTGATTGGATAATGGTCCGAGAGAGTTTCGTGCTGGTCAATAGTTAGCTCTTTTATAAATTTAAGCCCAACAATATTCGCCCAGACTGTGTCGGGTGTGCTAGTGCCCATATGGCTAAAAAAGGAGAATTTGCCAGGTCTGTCTCCATTGGTCCGACCGTTGAAGATAACAAATCCATTCTCCTCCATGCATTCAAGGAATGGTAAGCAGCGGTTATTCTGGAGATTGTCCTGCATGATACGATCAGGATGAAGGGAATCCTTCAACTACTGCCTTCAACTACTGCCTCATCAACTTCATTGAGAGTACCGAGTCTTGTGTTGAAATCACCGCCAATGACTATTAAGTCTGCTTGAACTGTAATTTGGATGCTGTCCACCAGATTATGAAACAGGGTGAGGAACGTCTTGAAGTCAAATTTTTGATCAGGTGTCACATAAATTGAGCCAATGATTGCTGTTATGTCCTTGAGTGTTACCTTGACGAAGATCCACCACTCACTAATATCAATTATTTCAACAGGAAGATTTTTATCAGATAAAGTGAGGAGACCACCAGATGGTCTTCCCACTCCAGGCGTAGCTTGTGCGAAGGCCCACGTTGGTGTATAATTCGCAAATCGACTATGCAAAAATGTTGTTTGTTGTGTTTTCCGAGTTTCCGATGCGCAAATGATTTCAGATTCTACGATGTTATCTCTTTGATGGAGGTTGTGTAAACTATTGATGTTCCAAAATGTAATACGATGGGCAGTAACCCCTGATTTCTCGCTTATGGAAGAGCGGGAGGACACTATACGTTTTTTGACTGTGATTGTGTTGAGACAGCAGCTCCGCTGCTTAACGAACCATTGTTTACGACCTCTGTAGTATTAGGTGGGAGGTGTTTCACGAGCTGCTCATGGGTGTACCACTTGCCATCAACTAGGAGTCTGAGGTTACCAACTTGAACTTTTCTGCCTTCTTCTCTGAGGCGTTTGGCGAAACCACGAATGTCTCGTGCAGTTTTAGAGTCCTTCGGCGTGAGATCGTGGTCAATATAGATCTTATTGTGTTGTTGAGACTGCCACAGTGTTTTCTTCTTGGATAGAATCTTCACTTTATTATCGCAGGTGTTGACTGTAGCGCGGATAACGTCTTTGTTCTTTCCCAGGGCCACAGAGCTGAGTATGCATTTTTCAACACCCATTGACCTCGATAGAAAGTTATCAAGGTGTTCGCTTGTGACACCGGCACAGTTTGGAATTCCCTTAATAATAATATTATTTTTCCTCGAAAGTGTATCCATCCCCTCCCTGTGGTATTCTTCTATTCTCATTTCTAATTGCTCTTGATCGGCTCGAAGGCTCTGAATGGTATCCGTGTATGGCTTGCCATTCACATCGCTGGAGAGGCACTGTAGCAGTTCAGCATTATCCACTTTTTGCTTTAAAGTATTAAGCTCCTTCTCAAGATTCTCAAACCTCAAATTCGTGTCTGTCTTGTGTTGATTAAGCAGAGAAACCAGTTCACTGTGTTTGTTTGCAGCTGTTGATTTGTCTTCAGCTCTCCATTTTTCCATGTGCATATACAGCTCTTGTAGTGTGTTTATGGCTGGAGGTTGCTGAGGGGGGAGGTTTATGCTAGAGTGATTTTCGTTGTATGTATCCATTGTGAGGCCTTGTGGGAGCGATCCCGAAAGCATATTGTTACTACTACTGGCACTGGAGGCAGCTTTCTTTACTGGAGTAGCTGGTGAATCCTCTGGATACTCAAGCTTACGTTTCTTCTCTGTTGAGGATATACTAATCTTCCAGTTGGCCAAAGACGTGAGAGATCCACAAGAAAGAGTGCGTTGCCTATTAAGTCTGGTTACTGTTGTTGGACGGCCGCTTTTCTTTTTGACAGCACGGCTTGGAGTGCGTTGGCTTTCGGCTGTGTCCGTGGAGCCGTCTGTAACAGCTGTATGATTCAGCTGGGATGGTTGCGGAATTGTGTTTTGCACACAAGCAAGGTCCTCTATGGAAGATTCAGATAACGACACTACTGCGGAGTCTGAATCGATCTCTTGGATCCCTAGATTATCGACTTGTTTTTCAGACATTAGATCCTTTCGGACATAACCTCTGCACCAAATTTCATCACCAATTTCACACTTCAACTATTTAATGCATAAAAAGACACTAAAATTAATTATTTGAAAATAAACGGCACGCGTGACTGTACTTAACGAGTATAAATTTGTGAGAGATGTATGCCGGAGATGTTAGATAAAGGACTTCACTGTAAGAGCTGATGAGCGGCACGTCATCACGCGTTAACCGTTGAACGGGTCCCCCATATATATATATATATATATATATATATATATATGCACAGCGTACATATACGCCTCCATATATACTACATGTGGCTATCCTACTCGCCTTTTCTCTGAGAGGCCACTGCGTCAAATCGGAGGCGACCTCCGGGTTTAACCCAACTTTTTGAAATGGGCGATTCCACAATTCTGGAGTTCAGGACGCCACGCACACCACCCACATTTCGCGATGTTAAGACCCAGAGGGATTTAACCCGGAAAGAGTATGTTTTTCGAGCGGGGGACCGAAAAATTTGCAAACATCGGAGGCGACTACGTCTGTTTGATGTAGCGGAGGCCAGTTGTAATTGCGTGCAAAATGTATATATATATATATATATATATATATATATACTAGGGGGCTTCGCCCCCTGCTCGCTTCGCTCGCTCCCCCTCCTCCTATGACCATTTCAATGTGACCGTTTTATTTTTTACTTCAACTTCAACTATTTTTGTTGAAGAAAGGCTCTAACCAACGCCTTTCTCAGTGAGGTACAACCGCTCAAATTTTCTATCTATCCATATAAATATAGATCCATAGGAAATTTAATTATTTACCTCCCCTTAAAATGCAGGGACAAGGCTCCATCCAACGCGCTTGTCCAGTGAGGCTCAACCATTCAATATTTTTCACTCATTGACATACAGTTTAATGTATTGATGTATTCAACATCAAATCATCTAATGATGAAAAGATATTAAATACATGTGAATCATTCAATTATATCGAAATCAATGAAAAATTTGACAAGTAGCCCCCCCTAATCTATGGGAAGATGATAAAGATTAAGAATTGCATAGTTTGCACTGTGTATTTTTTTTTCTTACCTTCTTTCTTCTCAGTGTTTCATTATACTCACGAATTCATTTCTTTACTCACGAATTTGGAAGGCAATCTATTAGAACCAATCATTTTTATTCTTCGATTCCAATTTTTTCCATAAAACCAATGGTTATACAAGTTCGAATTATTTGATTTGGATTCATCACCCACCATTCATACTCGTTGATATTCATGAAGTCGTGAATCGGGTTGAAACGAACATAATTCCCTATTGTTGGGCATGCTCGTTCAATTATTAATATCTATTGTTGATAAAATACTCTTAATTCTTATAATTTCTGTCCTTATATAATCTTATATTTTCATCATGTTTCATCTTACTTTATTGTGATGCATTGAGTCTCTAAAATCAATAATAGAATAAGTTTCTCCACCAAATACTATAATTTTGTAGTATGTTTCATCACAGCATAACATAAAAGTCCAACATGGTGTTTTGTTAATTGTGATCATTCCTATCGAATGATTACATCTTCCAATCAGCCTACATATAGATTAGAAGCATATATTATCACTAATAAACATGAACTTTTAGATAATAACTCCAGATGATAAATATATATTTGAAATTACTGTCTTGGAATTCCTTCTGGAATATCTTTCGGGATCGGTGCAGGGTAAGTGATATTATTGGTCGACATTGTCCTATTTAAACATTACAAGTCATGTTATACGCAGTGAGATAAATGTGGATTATGTCCTTTGCTATATACTTGTCAGCGAGTGGTGAGTTGTTCAATATTTATATGACTGACGATTCGATTGAGTTTTCAGATACTTTGAAATTTCCAGTAGAAGTGAAAAATTCATGTTTACAAATGAGAATTCTGTTGATAATTTTTTAATACTTATCATTTTCTAAAATTTCTTCTTCAGTTTATATTTATTTCATTTTGATATATTCAATTTTTACTTTTTCATTCTATGCGCCGTCTCCTGATGTTTTCCTTTTTTTTTGCGATTCTCCAGTCGAAGTTCGTTTTATTCCTTGCTCTCTCCTTTCATTCCTTGCACTTCTATAGCTACGATTACGATGGTTCCGCCTTGATGGTTTTGGCCTTTCTTCTTTCATTTCAATGGCACCATCTCCATAATCCATATGATTTAGAATTTTTTGAATGGTGCACATACAGAATCTACAATTACTTGTTTCCATTATTTCATATTCAAACTATTAATTAGTTTCATGCACCATAATGATACTAACCTCTTTATGGTTAATGGTTCGATACATCGTCGTGGAATGGTTTGTAATTCATTCAGCGTTAAATTGTTGACAACATTATCGACAATGCCTCTTACATAACCTTCATCATAATTTTTCGCGCTACTTTCCCATTTTTCCAAATGTTTGGAGAGCATCAAATCCGAACCATCATCGAGTACTTTTTTAAATTAATTTTGTTAATCAATAATTCAAGTTTTATAAAAATTATTTCAATAAATTTAGCTTATTCCTTACAATCTTTGCAGGTTTCAAATTCCATCATTTCATCTTCCATAATTATTAACACCTAAGAATGGGGTTTGTATTAGTTGATTATGTGTTCTGATCCATTGTCATGAATTGAAAGACAGCGTGACGATTTCAGAATTAATAATTTTTTATATTTGATCGAGTTTCGTTTATGTGAAGGATTTAGCATTATTCAAGTCACATTAACGCCTCTCCTTGTCAACCTCCTGGTTTTTTCACGGAGTCCCGTTAAGATGAATTGTAATACTATTTTCTTCTATTCAAAACTTCTTGATAAACAATATTATGAATCTCTTCTTTATCTTTTTCAGTATTATTTCCAACTATTTTAATTTTTAGTCCAGAAATGGTTCTACATCGTGATAAAGCGACGTATAATTGTCCGTGGCTGAAAATTGGTGATTTCTGATTGAGATAGATTCCCACTCGATCAAACGATTGTCCTTGAGCTTTATTGATCGTCATAGCGAAAGCCAATCGAACTGGAAATTGTGTCCGATTTAAAATGAATGGTAATTCTGTATTGTCTTTTGTATTTAAGGTTATTTTAGGAATCGTAGCACAATTTCCACCTTTATCTCCAGTTAATATTGTACAATACAGAATTTTATTCGATACTTTTCGAACAATTAGTCGAGTTCCATTACAAAGACCGTCTGCTATGCATATGTTCCGTATTAGCATAACGACAGCACCAATTTTTAATCTCAATTTGAATCGAGGTAGGCCGGCGATATTCAATTTGTTCAAGTATTCCGGTTGGAAACGTAACATGATATCGTCTCCACTGCTGGCATCACTATCACTTGAAGTCGCCATATCTTGACCTATCGATTCTATTATTTCTCCAGGAAATTCTTTCAATACTTGTTCATTTAACATATTCACTTGATCATTCAAAGCAGCTAATAGTACACATTTAGCTAGATTATCTTCATTGAAATCATTGTTGTATACAGCTTCTATCAGATTTTCGCAGAGAATATTATTATCAATTTTCACTGTTTCTATGTCTCCATTGCCAATTTTCAATAACCATTTATTAAAATCTTTTCCATCACTACGCATATTAATTTTCAATGTGTAATGTTTCATCAATTTCCAAAACGCCAGTTTTGTTGCACATGCATTCACAATTTGTTTCCGTCTTGCACGTTTCACAATAGGTAAGATTTGCCGAAAATCTCCTCCAAATAGTAGACATTTCCCACCAAATAATTCTTCTGATTTCATTAAATCTTTGAGAGTAACATCAATCATTTTCAAGGCGATACCAGGGATCATTGACGCTTCATCCCAAATTATGATATCAACTTCTGTTAAATTTCTTTTTGCACGTCTAGTAAGATAAATAGGATTTATATCATCATATGTTTCCGGTAAATTGATTGGTAATTTAGTAAATCTATGAGCAGTCCGTCCATTTGGCAATAAAATAGCTGCAATGCCCGTCCATGCAATTGATACTATATTTTTCCCTAGACTTCGCCAATGATGATATAAACATTTATAAAGGAAAGTTTTTCCAGTTCCTCCTGGTCCATCAACGAAGAATAATTTTTTCATTCCATTTTCTAAACAATTTGTCATGTCTTGGAAAACATCCAATTGATCCTCATTCAATTTCTTCTGCATTTCATGTGTTATCAACAAATGTTCATTTTCAGTGTGATTATCGTCAAATTCATTAAATGTTTCTAAATCTTGTTCTTCGAATCCAAACATTAATAATGATTTATCTTCACTGTTCAATAATCGCTCTATATCGACGAGTACTTCTCTCTCTGAGGATTTTTCACATAGAAATTCTTTATATTTATTCCACAGTCCTTTCACATCGAGGTTATCACAAGTAAGCAACAGATAAGCGAAAAATTTCCTTAATGATACTGGCATCATCGTCGCACAACATTCATCCATCATTTCTTCAATATGCTTTGGACTGGTGATAAAGCCCAATTCATATGCAGCTTCATGAAAAATTTGACAAATGTTTCCATCCACTGTCTTCAGTTCTTCAAATGATGTTACTCCTGTCTTATACTGTAGCAACATTTTCAAAAAAAATCGTTCGACATCTTTTGGTGACACAGAATACATTCGAGTGACAGTTTTATCTGTCCCTCTTTTTCGCCTTTGCCAACAATGATTTTTTTGATTCCATGTGAAATGTTTTGGAATTTCTGGGTACGTATATTGTCGTGCAGTTTCATCCACTTGATTTAACTCAAAATATGCAGTTAATTTCGTAATATGTTGATTGGAATTAAGTGCATTTTCTTCTCTACCCTCTTCAAATCGAATGTACTGATGTCCTGGAAGATGAACAGGTAGTCTGATTATACTATGACTTATGAATCGCGTCGGTAGTTCTAACAGTCTCCAAGCAGCTTCCATTGAACTAACATATCGAGCGTCAATATAATCATTTATTTCATTCTTCATTTCCGTGCCACCCTTGAGTTGTATATTCATTCGATCATGCGGTTTATTGATGTATTTATACAGATATTTAATAGCCATGATTGATCCACAATACTCCACATTAATATGACATCCATATTTCGTCAGTAAATATGGATTATATGGTACACTGGAAAACCATCATTTTCAATTCTTGTCTCAGATATCAATTGCTTTGGAAATTTTTTTGAACATTTCTCATTTTTCACGTTCCAACATGGTGTCTTATCACTATGCGGACCATGTAACATATGCTTCATAACCAGTTCATGTAATTTCAGATTTTCTTCTTTATCAGGTATTTCTGCGCATATAAACTTGTCAATTATTTCCGGTGTTAGCATTTTATTTTTTTTTGCATAGAACAAATATGCAATGTGCATGTGGTAATCCTCGTTTTTGGAATTCAATGGTAGCTGTGTAACCAAGAATATCTCCAAACACACGACCGGATTTCATTTCATCAATAAATTGCATCAATTTTACAAAGAAAATTCGACAAACAATATGGGGAATATCCGAAGCTGAAAAACCTCTTGGTAGTGTCCGTAGGTAATTCACAATTTCACTCCAATTCGGATTAGCGGTTAGAGTAATGAACAAATCTGGTCTACCGATTTCTCTCGACATTGCCATAGCATCTTGATAATGCTGATGTTTCGATCTAGGTCCACCATCAAACGATGATGGGAGTATCATTGCCCGACCTAAACACACGCTATCTGAAGAATTCATCAAACTTCGTTCTATGTGATCCGTTAAACCTTGCAAAGTCTCTCTTCTGAATTGATTTGGATTTAATCGAAAGAAATTCAATCGATTCCATTCATTAACAATGTAACCATGAAGGATATATTGTTGAGTTAACTTTCCTCCCATAGTAAATGGATTGAAACGATGGTTCTCCAAAACTCTCAATTGCCATCCGAAATATTGAACAGCTGTCACACGTCGTTGATTACTTCTTACATTGTTGTTGATATGAATTGAATATCCATCCTGACCATGAGGAAATAATAAAGGAAATAGCATCGGTTCTGCATATTTTGATAATTTATGCATTATCTGACATTGCATCGTATTCTTTGGATAAACTTTGAATTCTACATTTTGGGGTACATTTCCTTCCTTGCCGGTTATGAGAATTGCACCTACTTCTGTTCTCGCTCCAAGACCGGATGGTAAGTCATGGCGTTTTTCTTCAATTGTGTTTGACGAAGATTGCTGAAAATATAGTATCGACTCACAATTTTCATTTTTTTGATATATTGCAGATAAATTCTTGTAGGCCTTGACATATTTATTTTCACTCATAATTTTCTGGATCATTTTCGTAATTTTTCTACTGGAATCTTCAAATTGTCTCAATTTCAATGCTTCATTCGGCTCACATAGATAAATTTGAGCATTTCTGAGCTTCTTTCCTTTATTAGGATGAAGACTGGTTGTGACCATGGCATCGACTTCACCTCTAATTTTCATAGATCCCACTCCATGATGATTTATTTCTTCCTTTGGACAAAATGAAGCCATAGCGAATGAATTATTATGAAATAGGATATATTTACGAAATCGCCGGCCTCTGTCACTATTAGCCATGAATAATCTTCGCATTTTTTTTTGAAAAATTGGTGTAGGATCTAATTTGATTTTTCCACCATGGCAGCAGTTATTCTTGACTCTCCCACATTCTAATTTGAATGATAATGCACCACACCATTGGCATTGTCGATCTAAACATCCAATGTTCAACTTCTCTGTATTTATTGACCTTTTTTCACCAAGATATCTCTTTAGACCTTTCCTTTTCTCCTTTTTACGCCTGTAATCATCCCGATTTCTGAGAGAAGTTTCAATCTTATGACATGCTCTGAACCGCCTGTTTCTTTCTCTTTTCGACTTTTTTCTTCTTTCCTTCTTCAATTCTTCAGAATGAGAAGATAGTTGACAATCCTGCTCTTCAACTTCCGAACGTTTACTATCTGGCGCATGTATATAATGATTACTCGTCCTTCTTTCAGATTTTCTCCGCTTTTTATTCAGCTGTTCAGAATGGTAAGACAATGGGCGGTTATCCAACTCACTCAGTCTCCTTTCCTCTCGTCCCAGTTTCCTTAATGTCCTTGGTTTAGAAATATTGTCCGAAGAATGAAAAGAATCGTTTGAAATTGTTTCCTCCAATTTTCTTTTTTTAACTCTTTTTCTATCTTTCTGATCCCCAACTATTGAACGTTCATCTCGTTTACAAATATAATAATTATGATTCCGTCTTGCAATTTCAGTCTTATGACTTGCATTATGTCGCCTTCTGCGCTCTCTTTCATTTGTTTTCCTTTTCCTACATAATTCTTCTGAATTTGAAGATAACGGACGTTTCCCATTATCACTCATAATTTCAGTATGTTCTGAAACGTATTACAGAACGAAATAATTCCCTTTAAACTCTTCAAAAAATCAATTCCACCACCAATACCTCTAATAAACTCTAATCACTCTCCCTTTTTCCAGTCTATTGTAAAAAAATGAAAAATTCAATGACTTGATTCCTTGTGTGAGTAATAAATTTTCTATAACTCCGCTCGCTTCCTCTCTTAATTCCTCTAACAATATTAATGTCCTCGAACTGATTCGTTTTCTTTGAATTCAATTGTATTCAAACCTGTGTTGACACTGAAAAAATTAAAAGAAAAATCTTTAAACAATAATCTTCAAACTCTCTAAAAAATCCCTCTATCAATCCAAAAAATCCCTCCATCAACTCCACTACCAACACCTCCGATCTCTCCCTTGCTTCCTCCTTCCCTCCATCCATTAATCTCAAAGTTGAGAATTAAGAGGGATCAAAAAATACCTCCATTAATTGAAAAATCTCCCTAACTCCACTACCAACATGACTAACTCTCAACAATATCCAAAAAAAATTACAAACATAAATCANGATTACAAAAGCATGTAAACTCCAAAATATCACAAAAACCTCATTACTTCAAGTTAAAAAAGAAACATTTTCAAAAAACCTCCCATCAACTTCACTACCAACACCTGTAATCCCTCCCTTACTTCCTCCCTCTTTATTTTCCAAGATAAAACTCTTCAAAAAATCCCTCTATCAATTCAAAAAATCCCCCTCACAACACCACTACCAACACTACTAATCACTCTCTCTATACCTCATTCACCTCCTCTTTATACCTTCACCACTCTGATGTAGCTCAATAACCAAACATAAACTCACATGAATTAAATTTCCAATTTCTGTTAATGTCCTCGAACTGGTCCTTGAACTGATCTTGTTGTCTTTGAGTCTAACTGTATTCAAACCTGTGTTGACACTGAAAAAATTTGAAGAAATATCTTGTTATAAAATTACAAAATTAATTCAACTCTAAAAAATCACAAAAACCTTATTCCTCTTGTTAAGAAAAAACCCTCCCAAAAATCCTCCAATTAACTCAACTACCGACACCGCCAATCCCTCCCTTACTTTCTCCCTCCCTTATTTTTTAAGATTTTTAAGATATGCACCACTCTTAGATGTAACTCAATAACGGAAAATAGACTCACCTAAATCAAATTTCCAACTGCTGCTAATGTCCTTTAACTGATTCGTTGTCTTGAAGAGATTGTATTCAAACCTGTGTGTATATTAACGAAAAAATTAATGGAAATAACCAAACAACCACCCCCCTCCATAGCCTCAATCAATGAAACTTGACTTACCTCAATACAATAGTAAAAAAAAATTCTCATCACGGAATTTAAACACTCATCGTCCACTGTCAATTAACTGATGTCCGATGTATACACTCAATAATTTCTTTTCGCGGTTTCCTCAATTTTTTCTCTGCTCGCTACCACCAATTTATCAATCGAAATGTTGTGACATGAAGTTAACTCTTTCTTTTTTTTTTTNTGTGTTAAATATCTCTAATTTCCTGATTTTTCTTGATTTTTGATGCTCTATCTCCTTTATTTTGCTAATATTCACGTTAAATTCCAATAAATTCAGCTAAATAACACGAAATATGAGAGATAGAATGTAAATTATCNAGAGGGCCCAAAAATGAATAGAATATAAGTAACCCCCCCCCTTTCATAAGTAATTCCATTATTTTTCTACATTTTTTATCTCCTTTATTTTGCCAATATTCACATTAAATTTCAATAAATTCAGCTAAATAAGACGAAATATGAGAGATAGAACGTAAATTATCAAGAAAAATGTGTAAAATATCAGTCATTCCCCCATTTTTGTTGATATTTTGCCAATATTCACATTAACTTTCAACAAATTCAGCTAAATATGTCGATCTTTTGCCAATAGTCACGTTAAATTTCAAAGTCAGGCGAATAACATGAAATATGAGAGATACGATATAAATTATCGAGAAAAATGTGTAAAATATCACTAATTTCCCGATTTTTCTTGATTTTTGATGCTCCATCTCCTTTATTTTGCCAATATTCACGTTAAATTCCAATAAATTCAGCTAAATAACACGAAATATGGGAGATAGAATATAAATTATCGAAAAAAATGTGTAAAATATCACTAATTTCCCGATTTTCCTTGATATTTGACCCTCTATCTCCTTTATTTTGCTAATATTCACGTTAAATTCCAATAAATTCAGCTAAATAACACGAAATATGGGAGATAGAATATAAATTATCGAAAAAAATGTGTAAAATATCACTAATTTCCCGATTTTCCTTGATATTTGACCCTCTATCTCCTTTATTTTGCTAATATTCACGTTAAATTCCAATAAATTCAGCTAAATAACACGAAATATGGGAGATAGAATATAAATTATCGAAAAAAATGTGTAAAATATCACTAATTTCCCGATTTTTCTTGATTTTTGATGCTCTAACTCTCATATTTATGGGAAAGAGGAGGCGTGCCCTGAATTTTTAGGCATCCCCTTAATTTTCAGGCGTCTCCTGAATTTTAGCCCTTATTTTTTTATTATATAGAGAGATATATATAGATATCAGTGATTATTGTGCATGTACAAATTGTGAAATGGATATTTATTTGTTCCACAATTTGTACACTTGATTTATGATGATAAATGACGAGAAATAAAAATAAGTCAATGTAGAAATAGGTAAGTATTGAAATTTTGAAAAATGCCATGAATCCATTCGTTCCAATGATTGCCAATATTTTGATTATGCTGCACAAATCACGAATAACTATGAATAAAGCGATAAATTCCAAAATAGATCTCGTGGGGTTAACAGAATTATCTGTTATGTATTTTGTAGCAAAACAAACTACATCATCGTCTGAAGTTGAACACAAACCAAAACAAACAATGATAAATCAACACAAAAAAAATGCTATTGAAATTTCATAAGGTGACAGCAAGGGCTAAAATATTTGCGTCATTATTACGTAATTGTTCAAGTGATAAATGATGGAGAACTTTGCCAATTGTAAATATTATTCAACTACCCTGTATTAGTGATCTACCATAACTATTATGATTACAATAATTACAATAATTATTTTTACAGTTTGCAATGATGGATGGGATGCTGCACTCATTCGAGCTCTCGACGATTTTGAAACGAGTGAGAAAAGAATGAAAAAAGAGGGCGAGTCATCGAAAAGAGTGACAAGGTATATATAACAATAATAATTATAGCATGAAATATTAATCAATGAATTCAAAAATCATTTATATACATTTTTCAATATGTTTAGGAATGGAAAGACGTTCAACGCGAAAAATGTGAAGGAAGAAAAATGATTTTGTGGAGAAGGACAACAGAAGGAATCGAATAAGTCATTTTTAATTAACAGCCGTTTCTAAGATTGTAGATGGTAACTCAAAGATATCCATCCATGTTTTTTTCCTCCCAATTGAAAATTACCAATACTCTCGATAAATTTCTCACATTATACTATTCATCAAATGGATGATTTTCTTGTAGACAAAATTAGGGATGAACCATAAAATGTACTTCATGGCAATTGTAATTGTATTGTGTGTGGTTAAAATATTTACACTTGACTATTTCGAGGGTAGAAGCGGTTTTCCATTTGCTTGAAACTGTACAGAAATACTTCCGCAGGACTGGGGATTTCCTATGGGCCCATTCGGATCCCATTCAAACTTCATGGGGATGCTCCTCAGGATCCAAGGTAACGAGAAATAACCGGGAAAATGCGACAATAGTATATTGTGCCTCTAGGGAGTAAAGAGAGTCCTTCACACGCGTCTAGATTCTATTTCTAGCGAATTCGTTAGAAATTTGTATTGAAATTCTATATGAATTCTATAGAGTTTCTATAGTATTTCCGTTTTAATTCTACAGAAAAATCCTTTTTTTGCGCTTATTCTATTAAATATTCTATAGGCAAAATTCAATATATTATTAATTTCTGTTACAATTTTTCTATTGAGATTTTTCTATTATATTTTTTTTTTTCATAAGATTTACTAATCTTTTTTCACTCGGATTCTTTAATGCAAAACAAACTCGAATCCGGCGGAAAAAAACTTGGAGAAGTTTTTCAAAAATAATTCTAGTAGAAAAATTTCAATAGAAAAATTGTAACAGAAATTAATAATATATTGAATTTTACCAATTGAATCAAAAACTGAGGGCCGGGATGATGAGTCCTGCTCTTAAACGAAAAATCACGGCTGAAAAGAAAGAGATGAGACTCAAGAAAACTGGAGAGTTGAAGAGAAAATGGCAATTGGAGAATGAAAAAAAAAAGATGGAAGAACAGAATGAAGAAGAAGTTGATAAATGAGCAAATCACAAAAGGAAATACATAACTCACATGAGGGGATACACTATGAATTAAAAAACTGATATGCTCATTCATCTACTCTTCTTCCATGTGAAAATTTTCAAAAATTAAAAAAAAAATCTGTTTCACTTTGATAGATTTCACTATAAGTATCAATTTCCGAATTTCTTTAAAAAAAATCAATTTAAACACGAAATTAATTTTCAAATTTTTCGAAAAACATCAATCTTAACATCTATGGAAATTATGAGAGTGAAAATGAATAAATAGTAAATTATTTCATTATTGAATGTTAATTTGGTTAACGATGAAAAAAATTGATGAATTCTATTTCTGAATAATAAATATAAAATGATTTATGAATATTCTTCACAAATACATCTTGACCATGCAGGAATTATCGATGAGTGTTTTTTTCAATTTTTATAAATTATTTGATACATAAAAACTCAGAATGAACCCGTGGTTTAATTAAAATCAGCGCTGTGGGGATCGTCATTCGATGCATAACCAAACAATTTTCTATGAAACAAAAGTTCCACTGATTCGCCAGTTACACTGTTGATACTTTGTTATTATTAGTACCCGGTATCTGGGTACCGCTATCGGCGTTGTGCATTCTCATCATCAACATTGATAAACAATGGATATAATATTGTGTCGCCTTTAATTAGTAGTTGATTATATTTTGGGAAAAACTAAAATGGATATTGACAGTTTTACTAAGCGCAAAATAAGGCTAAAAGATGAAGATTCCATGTTTCAATTTTCTGCAGTGCCTCAACTTCAGGTAAATCGTGAGTTATCTACTATTATTTTCTATCTCGTCGATAATGTCTTTGATTCATTTTTCAAAAAACACTTTTCTTCTCTATCCTTTCATATAATTCAAAACATATTCTCTAACCTCAACAATTCATGAGTGACGATTTTTTATTCATAAAAAATTGATTTGTATCCGATGAAATATACAATCTATTGAGATTATGATTATTTCTATGGGAGATATTAAAAATTCAATAGATTTTCTATGATATTCTTCGGCATGAATAGTCCAATTTTCTTTTCTCTTGTTGTTTATTATGAGAAACGAATGAAAATATAGAAATTCTAGAGATTTAGATGGGAAGATTATCGAGTCCTCTTCCTACCGGTCTATCAAAACTCTATTCTCTTCTTGAGGAATGTCTTCAGTAGTTTTTAAAGCATCTGATGATTCCTCTTCCTTGAAATTTGATTTATCAGGCTTTGATGGGTCATCTAGACTCTTCTGAATGTTTTCAGTTTTGAATCTTTTTTTGAAGCACTTGAAATGTCTTGACTTCCAGAAGAAGGGTTTGAGTCACTTGAATCCTTCTCCTGGGTTAGAAAATCGAGATCTGAGTACATCATTGTAGGAATATCCTGTAAGGACGATGGAGTCTCAGAATTATCATTGATCCTACGAGTGGGGAAGAGTGTCTTTTGGGCCTTGTAGTACTCCACGTGAATAACTCACGTTTTCTTCTTCGTCTCTGGCTTATCCAAGGGAGGAGATGGTGAGGCTGAGTACAATTGGATGAGGGTTTCACTGCGTGTTCTTATCGTGGAGATGTTTCTGATGGGAATTCTGAATTACAAGACGTCCTCAACAATTTATGCTCAAGAATTTCATAGAAATATCAAAATCTATTAACTTTTCTATTTAATTTCTCTTATAGAAATGTTGCCAAAAAAACATATATAATTTTTCAATAGAATTCTAATTGGATTGCAATAGAATTGCTATAGATTTCCAATAGAAAATCAATAGAATTGTTATTGTCTTTTCTATTCAATTAATTATTCAATTATTACTACGTGCAATCTTCGATAAATAAGTTTCAGAAAGTTGGGCGTTTTTTTCTCAATTGTAGTCATTAATGAAACTTCTGTAGTACCCTTTTTCATTTTACAGGAAATAAATGAATTTGATAAAAAAAAAGAAAGTTGATACCACATAGGAAGACATCTGTGAGCTTCAAGATAGAAAGAAGAAGGACGGAAGAGATTATTCATCACGACCCAAACGTTGAAGTCCCTGGCGACTTTCAGGGGCGAGTCTTGCTTTGGAGATGTCTACCAAACGGCAGTAATCGATTTGCTTGTGAGAAAATTATGAGGGAAATGGAGAGGCCTGTCATCATGAACAACTTACCAACCCTACCAATGTTAGATGGAGATGGTGGGACAACACAAAATGCTTCAAATGAAGGGCAGAAGAAAAAGAAAAGACAAAACAGGTGAATAGTCCTACAGAAATAGTATATTGTGCCTCTAGGGAGTAAGGTATTTTCTGACGAATGTGACGTAAATAACGCGAGCCGAAGGGGAGGGTTATTAGTCACATGCATCAGAAAATACTTTACTACCGTGTGGCACATGATATTTTATGCCTCACGGTGGAAAACCGCGATTTAACTGAGCGAAACGAGGTTAGAATCGCGGTTTTTCCTCCCTAGAGGCATAAAATATAAAATTGACTCCAAAAAAATAGGGATGCTTTTTATTTAGTTTCATTCAAAAATGTTGGATCAATTTTTTGTCCACAGAAAAGATTCAGTACTAAATTCTTCTTTTTTTAATACAAACAATGAATAAAAAAAAATCTTAAAAATTTAAATCTTTTCATAATAAATAATTTTTTTCAAACTTGTCGAAACCAAAATTTTGTATTTATCTGGGATAATGATAATATCGAACTGCAGCCCAAATACTTCTCATCATTTTAATTTATATAATTCATGAATTTCAAATTACTCATTTACCTATCAGTAGTGAGGATATATTCCTTGTAATGAGCAATCATGATTTAATTCTTACCTGAAAGAATAAAATCATGATTGCTCATTATAAGAACTATATCACTCTTTGAATATTATTCTGTTAGTAATCAATAATGATGTTCAAATGATTTTCTTCACAGAATCCATAAATAAAAAAAATTGTCTTGGTACTCTAAACAAAAACGTCGTCAATACTTGAATAGATTGAATTTACTGGAAAATCAGTTAGAAATTTTAAAAATTAATTATGAATTTCATGATTTGTAGAAGGAAGGGGAGACGAGGCGTACGCAGGCGAAGGTCAAAACGAATATTGATGAGAACAAAATATTACTGATTCCTGTCGACTCTAAATTTGCTGCTTAAATTGAATCATACATGAAGGATTGAGAAATCTAGCAAAACTAAATAATTCGACGAAATAATTCTAAGAAAGAACTAATAATTCATCACAAATTATTTGTGAACCACACTCCTGAACAACACTTGACTGCATGAACCCCCGAGAAATCCATTTTTTTTTCAATTTCATTTGACATTTTTCAAGTTTCATTTTTCATTACTTTTTACTTGTGGATCTTTTTTTTTCTACTCTTGTGCTTTTTCTCCCTCTCCCACTCATCCAATGCCTTGATGAGACCCTCATCACAACCATCATTGAGCACTATATGAATTATTATAATAATAATCATACATGATAATTCATCGGCTTCACTCATATTATTTTTTATGATGATATCAATTCAGCAAGCGTGAATTGAATGGAATGATTTCCACAAATCACAATCTCCTTTTTAGTCTGTTAGAAAAAAATTATGTTTTTTAAATTTTCTCTCAGATAACTGAAGAATCGCTAAAAAAGTGGGAGAGTCAATGCGTTGTACGTCTCTCGGGTACACATCAGATGTTTTCTTAAAGCCACTCTCGTACATCAATATCGATTGATTCAAATGACAATATACCCATTTTCGTGACATATTTTGTATTTTTAATGCTATCCAATGTTAGAGAATCACTTTATCACCTAATTTTTGCTTTGATAATCAACTCATATGAGTAATTTACTTCAATTTTCCTTAATATACTTTTCGTGTACCTCTTGAGCAAGTAATCATCATATTTCTCTTTATTTTATAGAAAAATTCAAATCTGTTGACTTTATATTAAACATCTCCAAAGAAATGTCACAAAAAAAATGAATAGAATTTTCCAAAAGCAATTCCAATAGAAATTCAATTGAATTGCTGTTGGTTTTTCATTTATTTTTTTGTCATACGTTCACGTGTTAGAATTTTTTTTTTACTTTTATTTAAACATATCGAAATTTTGAAAAAAATCTCCGTGATGATGTCTCAAATTTTGTATGAATTGTCGATTGAATTGATAAAAAAAAAAGAAAAAAGGATCAAAAACCATTATTTTGTCAGCCTTTTCCATTCTATCATGTTACGGTTGTTATTTCAAAGATAGCTTGAAATAATTCAAATATTAATTTATGCATTGTCTTGTTTATGATAACTAGAATTTATTTTGTCTTATGGTTTCGTTGAACATTATTTTTTTGTTATTGCTTCGCATTCGGATTCAATAACTTCTCTCGATTTCATAGCTGTCCGTGCATAAACTGTAATTTGAACTCCTGAATGAACATCCCACTCGAATTCACAGAGATCATCGTAATTAAATACCGTGTTTAATAAATTGACTCGCCGTCGTTTATACGGTATCGCATTCTGGATATGTATCAGCTGAATCACAAAATTATTATAATCATCATTCAATTTTTATCTTTTTCTCTCTGTCAAATTTCATCAACTAACTCTATGATTGGGAAAGCGGTCGATAAATGACTGGATGTAGTCTTGATCATAGATTAAAACTTTCGACAACCTCGATTTTGGTCCAAAATATCCATTGAAAAGTACGAAGCAGAAACACGATGTCCCATCGATTACCTGCCGTCCAATGTTCCCGAAAATCATCCCTGTTAAACTGATTCCAAAAAATGGGTAATGATTATCCATTGTAATTTTTCCATTGTAAATTTCTGAGCGCTCGAGAAGATCATTACTCACGTATTTGGGACACCTTCTTCAACATTGATTGGTAAATGTGGGAATTCTACTCGTATTGCCATCGTTTGATTACAAATATTAAATGCGTGGCTTTTATAACAGACGAGATCAGCGTATGAAGTTGCTCGCAACTCTCTCTTTTTTTTCTCTATAGATTCTCTCAAAATAATTACGAATTTCTGTTGGAGGATGTTTCTACTTTTTCCATTTCTGCACGCTTCGCGCACAAAAAAACGCCTTCTCCTCACCAGTATCATAAAATAGCGTACGATACACGTGAGAAAAAGTACTTCTTGAAGAGTGTGATTACAGACCTCGCCTTAGGCTCGCCCTATAACCCTCACAATCATCGACAAGTACTTTTCGCTATTTCGAGATTCCAGTGATTGAAAAAACAATGTTCACAAAAAACATTCTTATAGATGGTAAAAAATGAAAAATGCATCTTTATCGATCATATTGGATTTTTTTTTCTACCATTTGCAGCACTAAAAGATTAAAAAATTTCTTGAAAGAAAATCTATCCTAAAATTTTATTCTTTCTAGCTATTTTTGAATATATTTCATAATATTTTTTCACTGGTTCCTCATCCATTCACTATTCTTTTTTACACAATTATTGGAACGTTCGTTCTCCCCCCAGACGGGGCAGAAAGTGAGTCCTATCCTCCCGAGGGGAGCGCTTTCCGCCGTAGGGATTCACTTTTCCCGAAGAAGTATGAACTTCCGGGCGGCTACACTGATAAAAAAGTTCACGAAAAATTACGTGACAACTCACGTAATGGGGAGGCGAAATGTGAATCTTGAAAATTTTTACTGAAGTTCGAGAAAAATTGTGCTATAGGATGATGAATTTTACTGAATCCGAACGTAATTTCCACCGAACGGATGATATTTGTGGATTTTTAATGAAAAAGTACACTAGAAATCATAAATTTTACCAGCCACTCACGGAAGATTTACTTTCATTTCGCTATAGTTTTACGTGAGTCCGTTCCGTACTTTTTCTGTTGACCTTGGCCCCCATGTGAACATAAGGGCAGACACAAAGAAATTACGTTTCGACTCGTAATTTTTCGGAAAAGTCAGGACTGAATTATTACGAAAACTACATGAAAATCAGTACAGAAAACATTGGTTTTTGAAAGAATGCAATGATACATCCCGCTTACGTTTCTGAACGCAATTTTCACGCTATTTTCATTAAAATTTTCCTCATTCATTTCTCTACGTGTATATGAAAAAGAATTGTGCAAAATTAATCTTTAAAAAAATATTTTCCACTCAATAAATGAACATCGGTTACTACAAAACGTCAACGTCAACCGAAACGCTTCGTACTAATAATATTTCGGCGAGAGTTAAACAAAAAAAAACCGATGGAGAGCCGGGATTCGGGAAAGGGTTGAGAAGTTCACCAAAAAAATAAATGTCACTGTGCGCGTGGGTAGAGTCACAATAAAAGTCTATATTTCTCATAAAAATGTAGAACTCAGTCAAACAAAACAAATTTAGAAAAAAATAATCACTGTCAATTAATAATCGGTTCGAGACACGGTAGAGATTTTTCACGGTTGAGATATTCACAATATTTTGAGATATAATTGCGGAGCGAGATTTGTACGATGCACACTTGTCACGAGGCGATTAGAGAAGACAGCGGAAGTGACGAGATGGGACAAGTGTCGCGGCAGGTGCCGTCGGTCCCAATTAATTGGACACGGTCGGCAACCCAGGTCCGTGTCCAGGAGGTGCTGCCGCTCGTAGTCAGCGGACCAACCGGCCGTGACGTGAGGCTGAAGCCTCAACATTCTTCCCCCGTCAGCAACTTGGTGGCCAGGTTCTCGAGAAAGCCATGATAGAGCCTGAAACACTAAACAGAGAAGATCAACAAGGCCGACTAAAACCAGCATCTATTCAGCTGGTAGAGATCGGCAACGGAACCAGCTTAGAGATTGGCCTAGTCAGCGACGTCACTGCCGTCTTGATGGTCACAACTCTGGAGAGGCCATCCTTCCCAGGGTGTAGAGCTGTGACACGTGCGAGGGGCCACTTCGACGGCGGGAATCTTTCATCAGAGAGAAGAACCAGAGATCCGATGCGAATATCGTTGGACGGATGATGTCACTTGGAGATGGACTGCAGCTGCTGCAGATATCCTGTAGACCACTGCTTCCAGAAGCACTCCCGCAACTGCTGGATAAGCTGCCATCTAGAGAGCCGTCCAATGTTGAGATGATCCAGTGAAGGTTTCGGTAGAGCTATTAGAGCTTCTCCAATCAAAAAATGCCCCGGAGTGAGACACAACACGTCGTCGGGGTCCTCAGAGAGAGCCTGTAGAGGTCTGGAGTTGAGCACAGCTTCAATCTGGGTAAGCAGCGTAGAGAGTTCCTCGAACGTCAGTGTAGTATTCCGAATCGTTCGAGAGAGATGATACTTCACTGATTTTACCGCTGTTTCCCATTTTCCTCCAAATCGAGGGGCTCCAGGTGGATTGAAAGACCACCGCGTACCGTCTTGCAGACAAACTGCTGTGAGATGTTGGAACTCCTTTGATCCAGCGGAGAACAACCTCTTCAGCTCCTTGTCTGCACCAACGAAATTCGTTCCACAATCACTGAAGAGGTTCCTGCAACGACCTCGACGATTCACGAATCTCTGATAGGCAGCGATGAACCCATCAGCAGAGTAATCGGTGGCAGCTTCCAGATAAAGTGCTGACGTGGCCATGCAAATGAAGATCACTAACCAATCCTTTTGGGTTTTATGACCACGCCCCTTCCACGTCTTGATGGACACTGGTCCAGCGTAATCGACACCAGTGTTAGAGAAGGCACGTCCTGAAGACAGACGTACCGGTGGAAGCTGCCCCATCAGTTGTTGAGCACGTACTCCACGTTGGCAGGCACATTCCACGCACTTGAGAATGAAGGATCTTACTGGCGCTCTTCCTCCAATAATCCAGTAAAACTTCCTGAGATGCGTCAACGTGAGTTGAGTTCCACCATGCAACGTTCGCTGATGAGAGTCCCTAATGAGAAGTTCAGCCAGCTCGGAATCTGTAGGGATGATCGCTTGTTGTTTACTCTCTGGGTGCAGGTTAGAGAACTTCAATCTCCCGCCCACTCGGAGAACACCTTGATGGTCTATGAAGGCAGTCAGTTTGGTCAACGGATGAGACCTCCCAAGTTATTGACCACGATAGATCATGCTGCACTCTGACTGCAGATAATGAGCCTGAGTAGCTCTGACCCAGTACAGCCTAGCTGCCTCGATGCCATCAGGACTGAGTGAATCCACGAGCATTTCACCTGGTTTCCTCCTCATGCGAGCAACAGCACGTTGACAAATTGCTGTTATACGCAGCAATTTGTAGAGAGAGGAGTACCTGGTGATGAGATCCCAGAGAGTAGAGCCCATCGAAATGGTAAATATGGATCCGGGTTTCTATTCCAGATTTGCTGACGGATCCAGTTTGGCATTCTCTTTGGGCCATTGAGAGGAGTCTAACTGCAGCCACTTTGGACCCGTCCACCACAGTTTATGAGCACTGAGTTGAGCCACAGTGATGCCCCGAGAAGCACAATCAGCAGGATTCTCCTTACCGTTGATGTATCGCCACTTCGTTCCTGGAATCAGTTCCTGTATGCTGGCTACCCTGTTATGCACATATTCCTTCCACCGGGAGGGATGAGAGCTGATACACGCCAGGGTAACAGCTGAATCTGTCCACAGGAACACAGGAGCGTTATCAAGGTTGAATTGAACATGCACATACCTTGTGAGTTTCGCCAGCATGACTGCGACGTTGAGCTCAAGTCTCGGGATGGTGAGCTGCTTGAGAGGAGGCACTTTGGTTTTAGCAGTAGCTAACGAGATACTCACGCCATCCGAGCTTGTCACCTTCACATATACCACCGCAGCCATCGCTTTTCGCGAAGCGTCTCAGAACCCGTGTATTTCCACTAGAGCATCCTTCTTCACTCCGAAGCAATGAGGAATGGAGATATTTTCGACCTGAGACAGCTCCTTACGGAATTGGGTCCACTTATCCGAGATTTGTGGTGAAAGCGCATCATCCCAGTCCAGCTTCTCAACCCAGAGACGCTGTAGGAGTGCTTTTGCCCTAATCACCACAGGAGAAAGTAGACCTAGACGGTCGAACAACTGAGCTATCTCAGACAACATATTCCTCTTCGTCACCTTTGAGTTGGCCGGAAGGTGGATTGAGAACTTGAATTGATCTGTGTTTGGATCCCACTTCAGACCAAGAATCTTCGTGGTGGAATCCTCTAGCGGCTTGTGATCCTGGGAGACACCTTCTGGATTCAGAGATCTGAGTAGAGACGGACTGTTGCTATGCCACTTTGCTAGAGGGAAACCACCAGCTAAGCAAAGATCCCTCACTTGCTTGGAGACTTCTAGAAGATCACTCTCCTCTTCAGCACCATCACAGATGTCATCCACGTATCTTCCACTGGTCAACGGAGAGATCGCTAGAGGAAACCGATGTCCTTCGTCCGCGACCAGTTGGTTGAGAACTCTACAGGCTAAGAATGGGGCCGATTTAGTCCCGTAGGTCACGGTGGTGAGCTGGTAGGTGTTGATCTGACCTTGAGAATCCTGCCACAGAATCTGTTGAAGAGGCCAGTCCTCACGATGCACCTTGATTTGACGGAACATCTTCGTGATGTCCGTCATGAAAATGTACCTGCTCCGCCTGGATGAGAGCAGCACTTCTGCAGTTTATCTCCAGTGTGTTGGATGTTATTGAGAGACACCCCTGAGCTGGTCTTACTAGAGCCATTGAAGACGACCTTCAGCTTCGTTGCTTCACTACTTTCCCTGAGAACACCATGATGAGGAAAGTAGTACATAGGAGTTGACGAATAAGCTTGCCTCTGAACAGAACACCGAGTGGAGACACNGATGAGAGCTGATACACGCCAGGGTAACAGCTGAATCTGTCCACAGGAACACAGGAGCGTTATCAAGGTTGAATTGAACATGCACATACCTTGTGAGTTTCGCCAGCATGACTGCGACGTTGAGCTCAAGTCTCGGGATGGTGAGCTGCTTGAGAGGAGGCACTTTGGTTTTAGCAGTAGCTAACGAGATACTCACGCCATCCGAGCTTGTCACCTTCACATATACCACCGCAGCCATCGCTTTTCGCGAAGCGTCTCAGAACCCGTGTATTTCCACTAGAGCATCCTTCTTCACTCCGAAGCAATGAGGAATGGAGATATTTTCGACCTGAGACAGCTCCTTACGGAATTGGGTCCACTTATCCGAGATTTGTGGTGAAAGCGCATCATCCCAGTCCAGCTTCTCAACCCAGAGACGCTGTAGGAGTGCTTTTGCCCTAATCACCACAGGAGAAAGTAGACCTAGACGGTCGAACAACTGAGCTATCTCAGACAACATATTCCTCTTCGTCACCTTTGAGTTGGCCGGAAGGTGGATTGAGAACTTGAATTGATCTGTGTTTGGATCCCACTTCAGACCAAGAATCTTCGTGGTGGAATCCTCTAGCGGCTTGTGATCCTGGGAGACACCTTCTGGATTCAGAGATCTGAGTAGAGACGGACTGTTGCTATGCCACTTTGCTAGAGGGAAACCACCAGCTAAGCAAAGATCCCTCACTTGCTTGGAGACTTCTAGAAGATCACTCTCCTCTTCAGCACCATCACAGATGTCATCCACGTATCTTCCACTGGTCAACGGAGAGATCGCTAGAGGAAACCGATGTCCTTCGTCCGCGACCAGTTGGTTGAGAACTCTACAGGCTAAGAATGGGGCCGATTTAGTCCCGTAGGTCACGGTGGTGAGCTGGTAGGTGTTGATCTGACCTTGAGAATCCTGCCACAGAATCTGTTGAAGAGGCCAGTCCTCACGATGCACCTTGATTTGACGGAACATCTTCGTGATGTCCGTCATGAAAATGTACCTGCTCCGCCTGGATGAGAGCAGCACTTCTGCAGTTTATCTCCAGTGTGTTGGATGTTATTGAGAGACACCCCTGAGCTGGTCTTACTAGAGCCATTGAAGACGACCTTCAGCTTCGTTGCTTCACTACTTTCCCTGAGAACACCATGATGAGGAAAGTAGTACATAGGAGTTGACGAATAAGCTTGCCTCTGAACAGAACACCGAGTGGAGACACGAGCCGACTGCTTCTCTTCAGAGACCCTCAACCCTCCTGAAGCCGAAGCCCCATGTGCCAAGATCATCCCCTCAGATCGACAGCCGAACTTCACGCTCCCGGCATTCCCCGAATCAGTTAAGGCTGGAACATGCACCATGTGTCCCAGATCTTCGTACTCCTTGAGAAAAACACTATATAGCTGAAGGGTCCGTTGATCCCTCTCCATTCTCCGGAACAGGCTGGAGAGACACGCTTTAGCTCGACCATAAGAGTCGCCAAGCTCTGTCGGAGAACGTGCAAGAGGCAGGCGAACCACAAAGCGCCCGGAGCTGTCTCGTGAATGGGTGCGCTGGAAAAACTCGTCACATTCTGCCTCTTCTTTCGTGAGATCACTATCTTCGACTTTTGGGACCTCCTCCTGCAGCCAGAACGAAGTGAGAAAGTCGTAGAGTTCCTCGTTGCTGACTGCACTGTGATTAGAGCTGGCCACCATTTGAATCACCGCTGATGTAGGTCCTAGTACCACCCAACCGAAGATAGTGTGCATTGCTATAGGGAAGTCTGAAGGCCCCTTGATGATCTGTGGCTCCACAATTGATCCGAAGAAATCCGCGCCGATGAGAAGGTCAATAGGTCTTGGCTCCATGTAGTCCGGATCAGCTAACTTCAGTCCCTCGAGATGGCTCCAAGCTTGAGTATCCGAGACTGAGAACGACGGCAACGATGATGTGAGATGGTCAAGAATGTAGGCCTCAATCTGAAGATGTTGGTCTGAGTGCAGAGACTTCAGAGAGAACTGAGAGAATTCCTTTGAGAATGACCTTGATCCACCAATACCAACGACAGATAGCAAAGCTGGAGACTTCAACAAACTTAGCTTTACCGCAAGATTATCTATAAAAAATGATAACTCAGATCCCGGATCCAATAGCATCCGAACTTCACAGCAACAGTCATTCTCTGAAACGAGAGAAGCTAGCGCTGTTGCGAGAAGAACACCTGGTCTGAGTTGAGATGACGATTCATGAACTGATAATGATACAGATGGAGAATCACTTGACAGCGACGGCCGTAGAAAACGTTCTGAAGTTACCGGAGCCGCTGTCGTTGAAGTCGTTGGTTGAGAAGATCACTGCTGCACTGATGAAAGCCCCGGAACAGCGGACTGTATAGGACGAGTACCAGACTGAGACCACTGACCTTGAGACTTCAACTGGTCTGGTTGAGATGTGTCCAGAGGACCATTCTGAGGACGTGTGATGTGGATCATCGAGTGGTGACGCTTGTGACACACAACGCACGTCTTCGTGGTCCTACAGGCACGAATGGAGTGCTTCCCCAAGCAGTTGAAGCAGAGGTACTTCTTTTCGACAAACTCCTTCCTCTTTTCCGGCGACAACTGCTTGAATTTGGGGCACCTATCGATGAAATGCTCATCTTCACACATGGAGCAGGCATTGGCGGTCATGTCTGCCCATGACTGCGAACTCGACCCGCGAGCCTGTGGACCCGCACTGCCAGTTGAGACATTCAGCACCTTTGCTGGCTTTGCTCTGGGTGGCTGAGAGGACACACTCGAAGTTGGCGTCTTGGGAGCGTGCAGAGGATGCAGCTCAATTCTCTCCCTAGCTCTTGCTCTACTCAACATAAACTCCCTGAGTTCCGCGTACGTTGGAAAGGTAGTAGTGGATCCGATCTTAACTTCCCACGCCTCCAACGTCTTAACATCCAACCGGCTTGAGATGATATGCACCAAGACGTCGTCCCTGTGCTCCACAGGGCGCCCCAACGAATTCAGGGCGTTGAGAGCTTCGGTGGTGGAGTTGAGGAGCGCATTAAACTCCTTGGCCGTACGGTTGACGATCCTCGGAGTGGAGAACAACCTTTCCAGCTGGGTAGAGATGAGGAGACGTTCATTGTCATACCTCGCGATAAGCATATCCCAGGCTGGAATGAATGAGTCTTGAGCTACCGGCAGAGTTGAGATCAACTGTTTGGGCTCGCCAGCAAGAGAAGTCAAAAGATAATGGAATTTCTCGACCGTAGAGAGGTTACTGTTGCCGACGACCATCGAGAGGAAAAGATCTTTGAAGGGTGTTTACTCGGAGAAGTCCCCTGAGAAGGTAGGCAGCGAGATCTTCGGTTACTGCCTTTGAGTCACCTGAGCAGACGGAACTGATGCAGCGGGCCGACGAAACGACTCCGAGAGGTCCGCGGTCTCATCAATGGCCTTGATTAGTGCAATGAATGACGTACGAGCCGTGGAGTACCGCTGCAAACAGATATCGTATACCCCCTGCTTCACGTAATCGTCCTCGAGCACCTCCGCGCTATCCTTCCCAGTGAGCAGCCTCACGTGCTGCTCCTCGAAGTGGCTCCAGTAATTCTCCAGGATATTCAGCTTCGACTGCAACTCCGTGACTGAGAGCTCCTTCACTGCCGCTGACGATGATTCCGTATAGAGAGACTCAATAAACTTTGCCCCACTGGCTTGAATAAATATTCTCCCTGCGAAAGACATGCTCACCCGATAGCAAATACAAATTCAGCAAGCAGTGAAAGCAGCAAACAAAAAAAATCGTAGAGAACGCAACAGTGGAAAAAGCACAGCCAATAGCGGAACAAAATTGAAATCAAGCAAACGTAGCAGCAAAGTTCAGGGAAAATCAGTAGCGAAAAATAATAATAATAATTGACATCCCTGTGAAAAGGTTCGATGGCAATAGTGATGGTCGTAGAACTTCAGCAAACAACGAGAAGAACAAAAAAAATCTGCTTTTGAAGTGCTGGAGAAAATATCACGGCGCCCCAGGTTGAGTGTCACTGCTGGAGTCCCATAATTCAGTGGCGCGCACAAATGTCAAAAGTCTGAGATGAGCACCACTGCACTGCTACGGCACGCAGGGGAGGAGCCACGTGGAAGGAGTCGATGGGCGGAGTCGGTGGGTGGAGCAAAGGAGGTGGAACCGACACACTAATTCCCGCGCTTTTCCACCGACACCACGCGCACTAATGTTTCACCAAAAAACCAATGTTCACTTTTCCCGATTTATCCGGCTCGAAGGACCAAATGTTTCGGCGAGAGTTAAACAAAAAAAAACCGATGGAGAGCCGGGATTCGTGAAAGGGTTGAGAAGTTCACCAAAAAATAAATGTCACTGTGCGCGTGGGTAGAGTCACAATAAAAGTCGATATTTCTCATAAAAATGTAGAACTCAGTCAAACAAATATTTACAAAAAAATAATCACTGTCAATTAATAATCGGTTCGAGACACGGTAGAGATTTTTCACGGTTGAGATGTTCACAATATTTTGAGATATAATCGCGGAGCGAGATTTGCACGATGCACACTTGTCACGAGGCGATTAGAGAAGACAGCGGAAGTGACGAGATGGGACAAGTGTCGCAGCAGGTGCCGTCGGTCCCAATTAATTGGACACGGTCGGTAACCTAGGTCCGTGTCCAGGAGGTGCTGCCGCTCGTAGTCAGCGGACCAACCTGCCGTGACGTGAGGCTGAAGCCTCAACAGACAACGAAAGGAGAGATTATCGACGAATAAAACCGGTAAATCAATCATGAATATTAAATAATCATTAAATTCAGACTTAAAAGTTATCTACGTTCATTATTCTGACTGAAACATATTAGCAGGATGGAGACAGAAAATTAATGGACACGATAGTGACGCTTTCTCCAACCTCATTTGGCTGGCCACCCAGGCATTCATGTCTGTGGGATGGTTCCACGAAGTAATTGAGCAAAAAATAGGTATTGTGAAATTATCTGTAGAATGAATAAATATTATGTTCAGGGCCAGAAATCTCAAAAATGAAAAATGAATTGAGTTTTGAAGAGAGGGACACTTCTGTCACTGATCAACCCGTACTTTAGGGATTAATTGACCTTTTTTAATGACACTGAAAGGAAGAAATTTTCTGTTGAAGAAATACGGCAAATTCTCTTGAGAATGATGAATTTATAAATTAATTATAAACAGATTTTGAGGAAATGAAGAATGGTAAATTCACCGTAGCCTGTTCAACTCTATTGCGAATTCAACTGAAAAATGGTATCAGTCATTGTGACTTTGGATATTACGAGAACATCGAGAGCACCAGAGGAGAAGCATTCTTCAAGGTCAGAATGGTAAATTAACAATAATTTTAATTTTGACTAAAAAATTTAAATTCATCAAGTACGTTTATGAATTCACCAATTTTTTTACAAGTTTCGAAAAAAAAAATCGCCAATTTCATGGATGCCGATCCTATAGAGGACGTCCTGGTTGCAGGTGGAATTTTATAAACTTTTATTGTTTTTCTGGTTTTCCTGGATATTCTATAGAAAAAATGTCATCGAATTTTGATTTCTATTGAATTTTTCTACTGAAATTTTTTTTATTATAAAATAATTGATTGAAAATTTATTCCGCTGGATATGTTTTTGTTGTTTCGCATTACAGGATCCAAGTGAAAAAAGCAAAAACTTGAAAAATTTGTATTCAATGATTTCAATAGGAAAATATCAATATTAAAATTCAACAAAAATCATCAATAGAATCTCTCAATTGATTATTAGGAGGGGGGGGGGGGGTAAATAGACCCCCTTTTTGTTCGATTTTTTTCATTTTTTTTTCATTTTTTTTTCAATTTTTTTTTTCAATTAATTGTTTTTTAATGTTTTTTTTTAAATTTGTTTTCTCAATTTTTTTTGTCGGTGAAATATAGAGGGGGGAGAGGGGGTGAATGGATCGTGTGGGTAAAATAGACCCCCTTTTTTTTCAAAATTTTTTGTTTTTCCAAAATCATTTTTCTCAATTTTTTTGTTTTTTGTTTTTATTTCCATTTATTGGGCTAGGAAGCGGAGGTAAAAGGATCGTGTGGGTAAAATCGACCCTTCATTTTCCAAATGACGCTGAAGGTACAATCGCCTATCGCCCACTTTTGCATTAATATCTCGAAATCTAAGTGAGATAGTAAATTTTTTGTCATGACCTCTATTGTAGCCCTCAAATCGCTCTGCATTAAATGTCGTTAGGAAAAATCAGTTATCTTCACGTAACGAATGATTTTCATATAATTTCTATGATCAAAACGATAATTTTGAGCCGTCATACATGTTGGGTTTCATCATGGATCTATTTTTTTTTTTTACGTGGAAACGTCTTCCATTTCATGACGGGGGGTCATTTTCAGAATTACTCACGACGGCCAGCACCATCTATTGGAATTCTACAAAATTCCGGAGTTTTGTAGCGAATTAGAGGGAAGGCAAGAGTTTATAGAAATTTCGAGGAAATTGAGGAAATTTCTATAAAATTCTAGGGAATGCAAAACATTTGTAAAAATTTGGAGGAAATTCAGAGTGTTCCTAGAAACTTTGAAGAAATTCAGGAAGTTTTCAGAAAATTTGAGGGAATGGAAGAAGCTTTTAGAAATTTAGAGAGAATTCAGGGAGTTTCTAGAAATTGTGAGAGAATTCAAGGAATTTTGATAAATTTCGATAAAGTTCAGAATGTTTCTATAAAATTTAAGGAAATGCAAGGAGTTTCTAAAAATTTCTACAATTTTCGGGGAATTCGAGGCAATTTAGTGAATTCCTACTAAATTCTAGGGAATGCAAGGAGTTTCCATAAATTTCGATTCAATTCAAAGAGTTTCTCTGAATGTTAAAGATATTCAGGGAGTTTCCAAAAATTTAGAGAGTTGACGTAGTTTCTCGACATTTCGAGGAAATTCGAAGGGTTCTCTCAATTTCGAGGTAATGCAAAGAGTTTCTATAAATTTTTAGAGAATCAAGGCAATTCCGAGAAATTTCTGGAAAATTCAGGAAGAGTTTCCAGAAATTTTCAGGAAATTCAGGTAATTCCTAGAATATTGAAGGGATTGCTAGAAGTTTCTATAAATTTTGAGAGAATTCAAGGATTTTTTTAGAGATTTCGAGAGAATTCTAGAAGTTTGAAAAATTTTAGGGGAAATCGAATGAATATTGAGACATGTCGAGGAAATCCAGAGATTTTCTAAAATTTCCGAGGGAATTCAAAGATTCTCCAAAAATTTCAAGGAAAGGAAGAAAAAATCGTAATCGGCTGTATCCTTGATGAACTGAAAAAAAATAAAAAAATAAGGGGGTCCATTTTACCCTCAATCTACTCATTATTTTCATTTTTGAGGCCCGTTTTGTATTTTTAGTGGGTAGTTTTTGAAGTTAAATGTACCCTTTTCGAGTGACACAGTTGATGATAAAAACATTTTTTCCTTATGGGGTCCATTTTACCCCCCCACCCCTATCATCAATACTAAACCACACCATAGAGGATAAATTAGCCTTGTAAAAATTTTTTGGTCAACCATTAAGCATCACTAACTTATCTTCCATTCATTTCAGATATCAACGACGAACGCTTTGAGAAAAGCTCTGTACTTTTTCGACGAAGCGAAAAAATTAATGATGACGAGATACTTGAGACCCTATTGTTTTGAAGCTAAATGCACTATCGAACAAAGACTAACCAAGGAGAAGCAGCTCCAGAGGGAAGAAAGTGCGAGAAAGAAGGCTACCTCCAAGACGGTTGGATAACAAAGTGCCAGTGAGAAAAGAAAGGATAGCGAAGATAAGGAAAAAGAAGAACTGAGAGAGAAAAAGCGAAAGAAAGCTGCAGAACAACAGCAGAAGTGGAGACTAGCGGACCAGGAACGTTTAACCCAAGGGACAGATAAGAAGACAATTGATTAAAAAAAAAAAAATTCAATTCACTCCTTTCGATTAAATAATCTGATAATAATCTAATACTAATAAAAATTATATTCACGTGAAAAAAAAACATAATTAAATCCAGAGAAGAATTCTAATTTGTTCAATAGTAGCTGCAATGTAATTTGTATTCGGAAGAAGAAATTAGATGAATCTAGAAGCCAAAATCCTTCAAATTCTTCCCTTCTTATCAATTTAGATAGGGAATTTTGAGATAAATGTTTTGAAAGAGAAAAAATCGAAATCAGTACCGTAATTTTGGAGATATGGCATATGGTAAATCTTCATTTAAATATCTCCGGAACTACTGGGCCGATTTAGTTCAGTTTCAATCCCAACCGTCCATTATCATAAGACGAAGATCCTGTCCAAATTTCAAGTTGATATCTCCTTTTTTGCGAAGGCTAGAGAGCCTACAACGATTTTTTGAAAAAAAACAGAAAAGTAGAAATATCTCAAAAATTTTGCAGGTACGGTCATGTAGGTTCTGATTGATCTGGATAGGGGACATCAAGGCGAATATTTTGAAAAAAAAAAGAAATCGGTCCACTAGCTTTTGAGATATTATACATAATCGATTTTCATAAAAAATAGAATATCTCCGGAACTGCTGGGCCGATTCAGCCCAGTTTCAATCCCAACCGTCCGTGTCATAAGACGGAGATCCTGTCCAAATTTGAAGTTGATATCTCCTTTTTGGCGAAGGCTAGAGAGCGTACAACGATTTTTTGGAAAAAAACAGAAAAGTGGAAATATCTCAAAAACTTTGCAAGAACCGCTATATAGGTTCTGATTGATCTGGATAGGGGACATCAAGGCGAATATTTTGAAAAAAAAAATCGCCAACTAGTTGTCGAGATATGACACATAATCGATTTTCATAAAAAATGGAATATCTCCGGAACCACTGGGCCGATTCAGCCCAGTTTTAATCCCAACCGTCCTTGTCATAAGACGAAGATCCTATCCAAATTTCAAGTTGATATCTCCATTTTTGCGAAGGCTAGAGAGCGTACAACGATTTTTGGAAAAAAACAGAAAAGTGGAAATATCTCAAAAACTTTGCAGGAATGGCTATATAGGTTTCGATTGATCCAGATAGAGGGAGTTGAGACGAATATTTTGAAAAAAATAATGAAATCGGCCGATTAGTTTTTGAGATATTTGCAAAAAAAGATTCAAAAAGGAATGGCTTTTTCTCAGGAGCTACTGGACCGATCGAGCTGATCCTGTGCCCAGAGTGAGTCCTAGTTAGGACCTATAATCTGACCAAATTTCTATTCTTTTTGAATTTTTTTAGCCCTCTTAGTGTTGTATTTTCTAAAACCTAATTTCCAAAAAGTTGGGGGGGGGGACAGACAGACATTGTCGCCAAACTTCGTATTTTTACATTTCAGACCATTCTACATCATTTCCGGTAAAATTAGAAAATCGAAAAATTCAAGGATTGCAAAGCTTCCATTCGGAAGCAAAAATAACATTAATACCGTGAAATTCATTCAAAAAAATCTGCAATTTTGCACCAAAATAGCTATTATCAATGCGCAATTTTTGAGCGCAATTTGAAGTCAATCGGTCCAGTAGTTTCTGAGATATAGTCATTGATCGAAATTTCGTTTTTCCTTAATATCTCGAGAACTATTCACCCGATCGAATTTTTTTTTCAAAATATTTGTCTCGATTTTTTCTATCTCGATCACTCAAAATATGTATACCCGTTCATACTAAGTTTTCGAGATACTGCGGTTTTTCTGTTTTTTGCGTAAAAACCTTGTACGCACGCTAGCTCGAGAAAAAATTGAGATAGGAAGTTGAAATTTAGTAGGATTCCAGCTATTATAATCCTACAGCTTGGTATTGTGTTTGAGCTAAATCGGATGAGTAGTTCCTGAGATATAGTAATTTATCTGAATTTCGTTTTTCCTTAATATCTCATCAACCATTGACCCGATTCAATTTTTTTTTCCAAAATATTCGTCTCGATTTTTTCTATCTCGATCACTCAAAATATGTATAACCGTTCATACAAAGTTTTCGACATACTGCGGTTTTTAAATTTTTTGCATAAACACCTTGTTTTATATTAAAATCCAATGTGGGCTCTACAATACGCGTTAAACATGGACTAAACATCTGAGATTCTGGCTACTAGTTTGCAGAATTGGCCCACATTCACGTACACAATTTTGTGTCAATCGATTCAGTACATCCTGTTTTTGCTTCCGAATGGAAGCTTTGCAATCGTTCGATTTTTCGATTCTCCAATTTTGCTTGGAAATGATATAGAATGGTCTTAAACGGCAAAATACGAAGTTTGACGACCATGTCTGCATGTGAACACGTCCACTGCCGCCTTCCCGGTGATCAATTTTTAGAAATTTGAGTAATAAGATAACTAAAGTATTTCCAAAAAATCTTAAATTTTGTCAGATGATAGGACTTACTGAGGACTAATACTGTGCACAGTTTCAGCTCGATCGGTCCAATAGTTTTTGAGAAAAAACGATTTGTATTTGAATCGTTTTTCGCGTATATCTTCAAAACTAGTGGACCGATATGACTTTTTTTTTCAAAATATTCGTCTTGATGGCCTCCACCTAGATCAATCAAAACATATATATCTATCCCTACAAAGTTTTCGAGATGTTTCCGCTTTTCTGTTTTTTCATTAAAATCCATGTACGCGCTCTAGCCCTCGTAAAAATAGAGATATCAACTCAAAATTTGGAGAGAATCTTCCTCTCATGATAACAACGGTTGGTATTGAAGATGGGCTCAATCGCAACAGTAGTTCCGGAGATATTCGACTTTTTCTGAAAATCTATCATATGCAATAACTTTAAAACGACGCAACCGATTTGACTTTTTTTTTAAATATTCGTCTTGTTTTCCATTATTTTGCACACAATAACTTGAGACAAAAATAAGATAGCAAGTTGAAATTTGGTATGATTATATCTCTCATAATATTAAGGGTCCTTATTTTGAATGGGCGCAATCGGCCAAGTGGTTTGAAAGATATTAATTTTTTGTATAAATTCGTTTTATCAAAAGGTTAAATATCTTCTCCTGAACACCCTACAGAGTACAGATGCCTATCCCATGGACTAGGGGTTAGATAATATGGTTAAATTATTTCAAAAATTGAATGATGGCATGCATTTTGAATCATAGGACAGATCTTTCTCTATGATATTATGGATATCTCATTTTTTTAGTCTTAAAGACCCGATAACTTTCGAAAAAATGCAGATAGCAAGTTGAAATTTGGTATGATTATAGCTCTTACGATACTGAAGGTTGTTATTTTGTATGGGCACAATCAGTCGAGTAGTTTTGGAGATATTCAATTTTTTGTATAAATTCATTTTAGATAGAATTTTATTTCGACGGTTTAAGTAGTATAGTAAGGCCGGTTCTGGATAAAAAACGTCCAAAACGATCCATCTGAGAATGGCGAACGGGG
>NW_021680782.1:6272-8848 GCF_001412515.2 Diachasma alloeum | reverse complement strand
CTGAGACCTGCAAAAAGTGGGATGAGGAATGCCGGAAGAATCCCACCGATTTTTGCTGGAATAGGGAGAATCCGAGGTACAGCTTTCATTTTCTTTCTCCCTCCAGCATGTTTCACAGCCTCACGTGCACCTTTCAAGACACTCTTCACAACATCGAATCCTGGGTGCATGGACCCCTTGGCAGCTTGCACAATCTGACGCAATGATATCTTCTTCTTGCTAGCCTCTCCAACCTTCTTTTTGCGACAGCCCTTTCCAGTCTTCGGTTTCGTCTTCCTCTTCTTCTCATCAGTAGTTTTCTGACTCACTCCCATGCCGAATTTATTCTTAGCCTTCATGATGTTCCCCACACCGAAGGCCACAGCCTTCTCACCAAGACTCGCGTCTTTGGCTAGAACTCGACGCCAAGCTTTATCAGCAAGGGCTCTTTCAGCTGCGTGCCTAGCTGTTAAGTTCTCTCTGTTTTCGGTCCCCTCCTCCCCAATAGTGTACGAGCAGTCATATGTGGACCCTCGAATTGTGGAAAGACAAACGCTCTGTTTGCACTTATTACACACCCTAATGGTTTGAAGTTTGAAAATGTTTACGTATACTCGGAATCTCTAAATCAACGAAAATATCAATTTTTGAAAAAGTTATTGGAAACAGTGGAAGTGATTGGCTATTTTCCTTTCAATGATCATGATGAAGTGGTTAAACCTGAGGAGACTAAACCCAACTCTATTATGATATTCGATGATGTTGCCTGTGAAAAACAAGATAACATGCGAACATTTTTTTGCATGGGTCGACATCGAGATGTAGATTGCTTCTATCTCTGTCAGACTTACGCTTGTATCCCAAAACACTTGGTGCGTGATAATACAAATTTGCTCATACTCTTTCGTCAGGATGAGATGAATTTGAAACACATTTATCATGATCATGTCAATACTGATATGTCATATACCCAGTTCAAGGAATTGTGTGCAGCGTGCTGGAGTACTGATAAGTATGGGTTTATCACAATTAATAAAGATTGTGAATTGCATGAGGGGCGGTATCGAAAAGGATTCGATTGCTATGTGCATATAAATAGGTGCTAAACATGGAGATTTGAGGCAGTGGTGAATGGAACGTATAACCTTCAACATGCAGCGTAAAGACTTGTAACTTGAGTCGGACGTTCTGGGTCACATTGCTGAGGCAAGTAAAACAATTCGTCGCAAATATAATACGTTGAAACTTGGTAAAGACACTAGTGAGCGTGCTATAAATGAAGTCTTGAAACCTGTAATTACACCCCTTGAAAAATTGGTTGATCAAACGAGTGTGCAGCAGCATAAAAAAGAATATATGAGAAAAAGACGAAAAAAGATTGACCAACGTTTGTTACGTTTCCACTCATCATCAAATGACGATGGTGATGATTTATACAACACAGCNCAGTCATACCAACGAAATTCTCTCTATAATTGAAGAACTACGTGAGGCTGAAATCATATATTAGGACCTGACATTATACAAAATGTCTCATTTATATCATGAGTGTCGATGTGTTTGGACGGCAGTTGTCATACAGCAGTAAGACCACCACTGCTGCTAGGAGAGGTCCACCAGGTACAGGATTTAAACGTACACTCGATGGAAATTACAGTATTGAGGGCAAAATATTATGCAACATCGCTGATCCAGTGAAAGAATTTGATGCCATTTCTCTGCACTTTTTGCGTGAAAATCTGAGGAAAGAAATCGATGAGGTGAAAAAAAGTGTGGCGGCCGATTTTATAGAGAAATTAACGGCTCAGAGTAGAGTTATAAATGAGCGTGAGATAGCAATACACAAACGTGTGAAGAATCTTGAGGGCAAACTGAAGGAATACGGGCACAAGATCGGAGAGTTAAATAAACAATTAAATGGATCTAACGAAACAGACAATAGCTGAAGAGCTTCATAGGCCAGCTCGAAGAAATTTCAAGCGACGACATGTTGACGTTCGTGGACTGGATGAGACGTAGCAGGCTGATCTTGTGGAAATGATTCCATATGCGAATTCCAACAAAAATTACCGATATCTCCTCACTGTCATAAATATTTTCTCTAAGTACGCCTGGGCCATTCCCACCAAGTCAAAAAACGCTGCTGATGTCACAAGTGCTATGAATAAAATTTTGAAAGAAGGCCGTGTTCCCATAAAGCTACATGTGGATCAGGGCAAAGAGTTCTACAATAAAGATTTTCAAGCTCTCATGAAAAAGAATAAAATAAGCATGTACTCAACCTTCAGTAATATCAAGGCATCAATATGTGAACGTTTCAATCGAACGCTGAAGAATAAAATGTGGAAGCAGTTTTCTATTCTTGGGACTTACAAGTGGATTGACATTATTGATGATTTAGTAGCTGAATACAATAATACAAAACATGGTACCTTCAAAATGAAACCGAAAGACGTCACAATCAAGAATGAAAAATCTTTGTTGAAACATATATATGAGAAATTACCGATAAATCGTACGAAGAAAATCAAATTCAAGGTTGGTGATAAAGTGCGAATCAGCAAGTATAAAACAATTTTCGAGAAAGGATACACCCC
>NW_021680782.1:0-5652 GCF_001412515.2 Diachasma alloeum | reverse complement strand
GATTCAAACTTTGTTTCAAATTTCTGTAATGTATAACATAGGATTTTTTGGCATACAAAGTAGTCATTAACTTGGTATTCTTGCGATTTGGAGGAACAAAATGTTCAGGGCATAGAGGTAGGTCCTTGTGTGCATCATGAAGTTCTCTGGGATATTCCAAGTCTACTTCCAATATATATCCAGTTGGAGAATCATCAGGTACATGAAGAGCATTGAATCCTTCGGGATTTTCCCACTCAAATGCACCACAGGGTAAGTATTGACTCATCGCTGCACCGTACAAATTATTCACATCAAAGTACATAAGATATGATTCCTCTTCGTTTGGATTGTAATTCTCACCCATATAACGATTATTGGCATGAGCATAACGATTAGTGCACTGAGCTACTCCTCCTCGGATACCTTTTTCAATGAATAAGAGTTTATCAACGTCTGTGAAAAGTTCAATCTCCACACCAGTGCATCTCAACATTGCATCGAACGCAAGTCCAGGTGCTGTGTAATAATGCAGTGGATCTAGTTTGTACACGGAAAAACAGCTTTTTCGGAAATTGTCAAAAATATCAGCCAGGGGTAACACATCAGTTTTCAGATACAAATCAGAATATTCACCAAGTGTTGAGAGACCAAATTTCTCCCAAACTTGACACGCATGTGCAGAATCGTCATTTGAAATCGTTTGGTTGTTCAGTGCCGAAAAAAAAGCTTCTCTTGAGGGCAGTTCTCGATCATCCAATTTATCCCAACTATCCAAGTATTCATAGGGAAATACACCATTCCTCATTAATAAATGGAATTGTTCATTATCATCACAATGAGCCAGTGTAATAGTCTTGTCTACATCAGTCAGGTCTGATGCCAATTGTTCCAAGCTACTTGCCATAAACCTGAACGAATCGATGAATCTCAAGCTAACTTTCGTCTGTGGAATAGATTTCCTGAATGAAATATATCTCTCTTTGGTTAGTGGAAGCAACGCTAGCGGTCCCTCAAAATATTTTCCCAAATCTTTAATCAAAAAATGTGCATCATAGCCTGAGAGATTATGAAAAATTATGGGGATATCTTGTGAATTTTTGTAATTTATATTGCAACCAGCATGCGCCGCTCCACGATACCTACCTGTGAACTGACAATGGTCTCGATATTTTATATCTGTTGAACTGAAAGGCTTCTCACATATATGACACACTCGAGCAGTTGCAAAGTCTCGCGATTTTTCGTCGGTAAGTGGTTCCATTGGTACAACAGTCTTCAACATATCATTGACCATCTCTCCCGTCTTCTTTAATTCATTCATGAACCACATATTACAATCCGCGCCACGTTTGATTTTAAAGAGAGATAGGTTATTATTGAAGGAATACTGTAAGTAGAAAGCGACACTGTGAGGGATGTGTTTCTGGTATAATCTGTTATCATCATCATCATAATCATCAATCGGTTGTAAAATACACTCCAGATCAGCGTAAATAACGAATGGCACTGGTTCCTTGAATTTATGATTTCGAAATTTCAAGATTTTATTCTCCTCCAACGGTAGTATCATTTTACATTTGTTGATAACAAAGCAGTCTTGTTTGTGATCCTCATAACTTTTTTTCTCCCGAAAATGACACAAGCACCGATCACAGAGCCATGTACGCTGGTCGCGATTTGAAATTTGCGCACTAACAAGTCTTGAAAGATCACTAATCCACGCGAAGTGATAAACTGGCTGTACATTGACTGGCAAAATGCACACTCGTACAAAAAAGTAATAAATGAATTGTAGGTATTTCTAATTCCATTTTGCTGAGATAAAACAGAACTATCTCCGTCTCAGCGTTCACTCCACTTTCAAGACCATAAATATTGATTGATAAATCATTTCTCTTCGCAAATTTAAAAACATCACTTAAAGAGATGGGGAAATTAATACCCCTGTAATCAAGTCTCTTCAGGCTTTGGGGTAGAGTTGCACTTGCATAATGTGGGTATGATGTAGTAACACATCTGTTTCTCTTCGCTGGATGAAGAGCCGCAATAACTGACCACAAAAAACAGAATTTATCTGAATTTCTTATATTCACAACGGCTTTTTTACACTGTATATGAGACGGTAGCTCTGCGTAAGTCGATAAACCTGCAGCGAGTGGACTATAGCGATTGATATTAATCATTAAATTTAGCACTTCACACTTTATCAATTCCCACCCTGAATCACGTTCTTGGAAATCCTCGATTTTTATAAGCAGTGGTTCAATCACATTCTCATCAAACCATGCCCCCAGGTCTGTAGCTGGTAGAATAATTGCATTCTTCGTATTAAAATGTTTTATTTCGTTGGTAATGACCTCTTCCTTTTTTATTTGAAATTTAGCAGCTAATATACTGTTCACTTTCATATTCCCATTAGTCTCGAGAACATTTTTCAAACGCACAATTGTTAACTCTTTGGCATCACTCAGAAAGGCAGCTGGATCCTTGTTTTGTAGATTAATCACAGTACCAGTGCGTATGCGACCTTGGAAGGCTAAGGGACCATCCCTCCAGCGTACTCGATCTGTGAGTATTTCTTCTCTGCTACCTGATGGCACCTGCACTCGACCTCCTCGACGTTGTCTATTCCTGAAACTCTCCTGGTATCCTTGGATTCGTGCGATTGTCGATAGAATTTGATTTTTCTCACCAACAGAGAGATTAGTTTTGGTGAGAGTTTTTGTATAAAGTTGAATATAGCGGATACACCGATTAATCCATTTGTCTATGTCTTGAGAGAGTGCATTCTGGTAAGCATGTTCCAGAATTTCAATTATTCTAGCACAGGGGATGATGTTACGTTCCATCTTGGAATTACACTAGCGAACTCAATGGAAATGCACATCCATTTATAGCAACGATTGTGTTTATTTAAATCTTAAATACCTACTGAATTTCTCAGGAATTATCGACGGTTGGGATTCTGCGATCAATTTGTCAGTTGAGAAATACGTTGGATGGAATTGTCAAGAATTATCTGACGGTTGAGATTCTGAAAGTAATTTTTCCGTTGAGAAATACGTTGCATGTCACCCCACTCCCCCCAAGAATCTTATGACCGTTGAAATAATAGCCAATAATNCCTTGAAAGAGTGCATTCTGGTAAGCATGTTCCAGAATTTCAATTATTCTAGCACAGGGGATGATGTTATGTTCCATCTTGGAATTACACTAGCGAACTCAATGGAAATGCACATCCATTTATAGCAACGATTGTGTTTATTTAAATCTTAAAGACCCACTGAATTTCTCAGGAATTATCGACGGTTGGGATTCTGCGATCAATTTGTCCGTTGAGAAATACGTTGGATGGAATTCTCAAGAATTATCTGACGGTTGAGATTCTGAGAGTAATTTTTCCGTTGAGAAATAAGTTGCATGTTACCCCAATCCCCCCAAGAATCTTATGACCATTGAAATAATAGCCAATAATCGCATCCTCCCCTCCCCTAATCGAAAGACTATAAGTACCATCAGTGCAATCAGTGTTTATCCAGTCGATTGCCTGTAACGGTGACCATACAATTGTCCAACAACATCCAGTGAAAACAGCAGAGAGAGAACAGTCAAAATGGAGACGAACCAAGCTACGAATCTCGATGAGATCAATAAAATTGCAACTATGGGGGATTTCCTGCCTACCAAACGTCGAGCAGAGCTAACTCTCGGCCAGGTGTATCCAGTGACGGATTTGAAGATCATCCCTACGAAGTTTGGCAACAAAGTGACAGTTGTGTTGAACGATGAGTGCATCGTTTACCTACCAAAGCGAGTGTCTGACATCTTCATGCTGGATCTACCGAAACTGGAAATGTTTCGCATGGCTGCTGCCTCCACACGTCTGAAAATCACCTTTCTGGAAGGACCCTACAACCCATGCCTCTTTAGTTGGATCGACATCTAAAAATTTTTCGTAAATACTTACTGATATTTGTCAAACTGTTGAACCAATGTAATAATAATAATAACCTGAAAAGATGACGCTGGTGAAATAAATGAACAACAACTCAGAATTTGTGTTTTTTTTCTTTTAAATGTATTTAAGAAAAACATTTCTTTAAGAAAAAATATAATAAGTTGAAGAAGATAAAAAATATATAGAATGTAAAAAAAAATATAAAGAATATGAAAAAAATGATGAAAATATATAAAAATATAAAAAACTAAAGAATAAAAAAGAATGGTGCACGATCCGAGAGTTGACAGCATCTGAAACACAAGAAAAAAATAACATTGGAATTAGTGAGGGAGATAAAGAGATGAGAGAGAAGTAAAGAGAGAGAATAATGTTTACTCACTTTATTCAATGCGATGGCCTTGATCCTCCAGTGCGAACCATGCTGCAGAGACCAGGGGTCTCACATATGGCAGCATCTCTCGTGCCTCTTCCTCACGATCCACGAGAAGGAGGAAATTGAGGAAATTCCTCAATTCCTGGTGAAGATCGCCCAACTACACAAAAAAAAAAGTTATATATTAATTATCTCTCTCACTTGTAATTACAAAATGAATTATTCTACTCTTTTTTCATTCGGTACTTACTTTGCTGACGAAATAAAAATCTCCGAGGTACCCCATGAATTTGTAGAGGAGATGCATGGGTACCTCAAGATGAGCAATCAAACCATAACAGTGCTGGAATTTACTCCAGCACTCATCCACCTTCCCCAACCACCAGTCCTCCATTGCATAATCCTCATCCTCAACCTCACCCCTGAGATCTGGGTCTGGGAAGGGATAATTCTGCATTTTCATTATTAAAAAAAAAAAAACAGTACAATAATTAGTACACACACTATGTACACTGAGCAATCACAAACTACACTGCACTTTTGAATAACCACTTTCAATATCTAATACTTACATCGACTTTAAACTTTTGCTAACACACAATCGGACTGTATCTCAGACGACCGGAGACGTAATGAAGAAGAGCAGCGTTACGCGCTCCACACACACTTCCCACTTCCCACTTCCCTCCTCTCGCAGTTGTCTGGTGCGTCTGGCGCCTACACTCGAGTGTTTACGTTTTGGGACAAAGGAGGATTGTGGAGATGCTGGATAATAACCATGAGGATACTCAATTCAATTTTTTTATTTTTATTCAATACATCGAGAAAGATATTGTTCATTTCGAATAATAATGAAAAAATAAATGATAATTCACACTCGCGCACATAATATAAAATGAGTTTTATACTGGTAATGTGGAATTATTATTATGGAAAAATAATTAAACATCATGAAAAAATGTTTTCTCGTAGCATAAGCAATTGTCCCATCTTCTCGTCATACAGCAAAAGCAGTTTTTTTTTCCCCTCTTGGAATGTCAGAATCGTTTACAACTGGAACAGATAAATGAGAAAAACAATTTATTAATACATTTTCTTCATTGAGTCCATTGATTCTGGTGATGATTATCAGAAATTTACCTTGTGATGAATTTCGATGTTGGCAGGCAATCTCTCAGGAAACTTGAAATGGCTTATTGGACGAAAGTAGACGTGGCCATGAGGACAAAACCATAATTTAGCTCGTACATCACCAATCGTGACGAAAGTTGCCACCAACTTTGAAAAGTCTGTTGATAACTCCTCTCAGCTTTTTCTTCAATGCCTTCTCAGACAG
>NW_021680781.1:324479-324625 GCF_001412515.2 Diachasma alloeum | reverse complement strand
GAAAATCAAGAATCCAACTCTCAATTTTTTTGAAACTATTGAGAACTAAGGGAGAATCAAAAATCCTATTTTCAGTAGTAATACCACTAGTGCTTCAAAATATCCGATTAATTTTGGAGCACGAGTGGTATTTGACGGATTATTTT
>NW_021680781.1:322243-324311 GCF_001412515.2 Diachasma alloeum | reverse complement strand
TTTTTTTTTTACAAAATGTGCGTCTTCGAACACACTTTCCAAATAAAAATATGCCAATTTTTTTCAATTCGTTCTTCCATCGATTTCCTCAGAAAAACCTCAAAAACCTTTAAAAAACGAGTCGTTTTCAAAGTTAGACCCTTTTTATATTTTTCAAAAAATTTCAGTGAATATATTGGACCAAAACAAAATTTTTCAACAAAGGCCAAAGTGGGCTTCCCATATCGTGGGCGTGATTTCCAATTTGAATATATGAATCCGGGATGAACAATTTTAAAAATTTCAAAATTCTTTTCGCATTTGAACGCAGAGGCATTATTTGAATTTACCGCCTGAAGAATCACTGCATTATATTCGCATCTGGAACAATTTGATGACTTTTTGAAAATTCGTTAACAATAAATTTTTCCGAGTGGTGTATTCTAATAGAGATCCCACTTTGGCCTTTGGTGAAAAATTTTATTTTGGTCCAATATACTCACTGAAATTTATTGAAAAATATAAAAAGGGTCCAACTTTGAAAACGACCCGTTTTTTGAAGTTTTTTGAGGTTTTTCTGAGGAGATCGATGGAAGAACGAATTGAAAAGAATTGGCATATTTTTATATGGAAAGTGTGTTCAAAGACGTACATTTTGTAAAAAAAAAACTCAAATCGATTGATTTTTACGGAAGTTACAGGCATTTGAAGACAAAACTTGCAAAAAAAACTTGGCTGCCCACAAGATGCCTCAAAAAATGTGAAAAAATTTGAGAAGTCATATTTTTCCATATACGACCACAGGAAAAATCGGCAATATGATTGACGATGGTGAGGGTTTTGACCTGGGTGAGTTCACGTGGAATACCCCATTTACACAGTCATATATTTATAACGCACTTTTTTGTTTATCTGTCAGACAGAATATTAAACGTGAAATGCGTTGAAAGATGAGAAACATTTGAAAAGCTACTAGTGAATTTCTTTCGGAATGATTTTTACACATGTGACGTATTGACATTTGTTAATACGTCGTTTTTATTGTTTCAAATATTTTATGTATGATATCACGTTTGGATGAGAGAATGGAGAAATACGATTTCTCCATCCTGCCATCCAGACATTGTTCAGCAAAACAAGGTATCACTTGGATACCTTGGTAAGCAGTTCCACGGTTTTTGCAAGTCCAGTTCGTTGTTAACGAACTGTTTGACTGTCTTAGTGTATGTCGAATAAGACGTAAACTAGTAGTAGTGACGAAAACCGTGGGACCGCTGACCTCAGCGAAACTGGGACTTCGACGAGCTGGGGAACGACTCGGGCGTTCCCCCAAGAGGCAGAGTACGGTCGGGAGCAGAACTGAGAAGGCCTCAGAGCTCCATAGCAAGTCGAGTCTAAGTCCCAGAGTCGACCAAAGTAACGATTAGATCGCGTATACGAACCCGAGTTAGACATTCGCGTGGAATACAATAGTTTAACGAATATATAACGATTTTACCTACATCTACGCGAGTGTTCTTCGTATATCGACCCTTTTCCTTCTTTTATCCCTCTACGGCTCCATCCCGAAGTGAGCGAACTCCCCGTGAGCTCACCTAAATAGTTAGCCGAGGCCGAGAACGAGGTGAACGGACAATTAGGGTATAAACAAATAAGGAACCAAACCCATAACGTCACACACATTTCCGAAATAAAACTGTTTGACAGCCTCAAATACTGCGCTCTGATTGGCTGAAATCCGAGTGAGAAAAATAATCAGTAGTAATACCACGAGAAGTCCAAAATTATCGGATATTTTTGCAGATTAAAATCCCGAGCGCGCAGCGCCAGGGATGAAAAAATTCACGGATGAAAAAATTCACGCACGGTTACTCGTTCAATGAGCGCGACGCCGCCCGTTTTTGTCTATTTATATTTTTATTTTTCTTGACGTTTACAAATTCTTAAAAATTAAAGTTCCTAGTTCAATTTTTTTATTGAGCGTTGGCACTGTCTGTTTTTTCTCCAAAAATTTGTTTAGCTACAAAAAAAAGACAAGTCGAACGGACAGAAAAGCGCGCCGCTCCGCTCCGCCCGGTTCGAGTGAATC
>NW_021680781.1:319273-320823 GCF_001412515.2 Diachasma alloeum | reverse complement strand
AAATGTGAAAATCGACTCCTAGCCATTCATTGGAGCCTAGAAAGATCAATATCAAGGTTGAACGTGAGTCAACTTTGGGCCAACTCTGCATTGACTCTTGGTCAAGTTTGGGTCAACTTTAGCTTGGCCTTGGGTTAACCTTGGCTTGACCTAATGTTTCCCGATCTACTATTGATACTTACTTGTATCAATATTTTTTGTTGCGATATTCGATATTTTGGATCGATATTTGCGCATCGCGATATTGGGTATATCGATATTTCTGGGTTGGGATCGATATTTTCTCAGGGACAAGTAATGAGAAAAAAAATTAATCTAAAAAATATTCATAAGGGATTTAAAGACCAGGGAGGTCACAAGAATAAGATGATTCATCGGGGTCAAAATATCAGAAGGGACAAAAGGATCACAAGAGGATGGTCAAATTTCAAGAGGGTCAAACATCACGAGGGTCGAACGTCACGAAGGTCACAAGGGGATGATCAAATTTCACGAAGGTCAAAAGTTACAAGGGTCACATTGAGACGATCAAGTTTCACACGGATTAAAAGTCACAAGAGTCACAAGGGGACGATCAAATTTCCCGAGGGTCAAACAGCACGAGGGTCACAAGGGGATGGTCAAATTTCACGAGAGTCAAACGTCACGAGAGTCATAAGAGAATGCCTAAATTTCACGATAGCCAAAGGTTGCGGGCGTCACAAGGGGATGATCAAATTTTACAAGGGTCAAAAGTCACACGGGTCACATGGAAACAAGGTTCACAAGTGTCAAACGTGACGAGCGAGACAAGGAGACGATCAAATTTCACGAGGGTCAAACAGCACGAGGGTCATAAGGGGATGGTCAAATTTCACAAGGGTCAAACGTCACGAGGGTCACCACGAGATGGTCAAATTTCACAAGGGTCATAAGGGGATGGTCAAATTCCACGAGGGGCAAATTTTCACGAGGGCCACAAGGAGACGGTCAAATGTCACGGCAGTTAACCGACACAAGGGGACGGTTAATTTTCACAAGGGTCAAACTGAGAGGGTCACAAGGGGACGATCAAATTTACGAGTCAGTACGAAAGTCACAGGGAGATCGCCAATTTTTGAACTTTCCAGGGCCCGAAATATGATTCCGTGAAAAATTCAATAAACTTGAATAATGAACACCATTATCTATCCTGCAAAGAGTTGGAGATTGTTCCATGTGATTCTTAAAGATCGTTAAAGCATCGCATTTCCTTGTGACTCTTATAATCCTGTGCTCCTCGCTACTTTGACGTTGGACCTTCGTGGAAAATGACCATTGAAACATTCAAACGTCATAACATTTCATTATTCCTTTGTGACTCTCGTGACATTTGACCCTCGTAAAATTTGACCATCCCCATATGACTCTTGTGTCGGTTGACTCTCGTGAAATTTGACCGTCTCCTCGCGACCCTCTTGCTGTTTGACCCTCGTGAAATTTGACTAACTTTTTGTGACCCTTGTGTCGGGTCACTCTCGTGGAATTTGATCGTCTCTTTGTGATCCTCGTGCCGTTTCCATCCCGTGAAA
>NW_021680781.1:317464-318162 GCF_001412515.2 Diachasma alloeum | reverse complement strand
AGGGTTGAGTAGAAAAATAATATTTTCTTCAGCACGGTCGAAATTTTCCACGTGTTACGGGTATGGGGCTCGTGCCGCAGAACGCCGAACAGCACCGCCTATGGCGCTATTTGGCTCTATTAATACCAGAAGCCGATCAGCGACTCCCTAATCGCGCGTCTCAAGAACGGTGGTGGAACCACGCGCCTACTGACAGGTTAAAAAAAGTCGATAGTAAAAAGATCGGTTTGCACAAAATATATTTTTGGCCTCGTCACTCCGACTCAATTTTCTCTCAAACACAGGAAATTATGGAGAGTTCAACTATCAACTTGGTCCGCTAAGGATATCCCTATAATTTTCTCGAAAACCGGAGAATTTTCCTATAATTTTCTCGAAAACCTAAGAATTTTCTAGAACGTACTCAAACACCTTAGAACTTCCTCGATTTTTTTTTTCGAAAATTCGAGATATTGTTACAGGGGAGGGTAGGGCAATATTTTCACCAGATTGAAATAATGAGTTGAATTTGATCAAATCTACTCTTCGGACTTCATTTGAAGATCATAAAAACCAACACATTCTCATGAAACTGCGTCGTAATAAAAAAAAAACAGGGTAAAATAGACACCTCGATTTCTTCCTCAATTTTTTATGTTTGAAGAATTTTAATTTTTCAAATTGAAAAAAAAAATATTTTTGACGTTCGTCGTGGGGGG
>NW_021680781.1:316464-317324 GCF_001412515.2 Diachasma alloeum | reverse complement strand
TTTTATGTTTCAACAATTTTAATTTTTCAAATTGAAAAAAAAATTATTTTTGACGTTCGACGTGGGGGGGGTGGTAAATCAATTTTTTTCTTGCTCATTCATCCTCCTCCCCGCCTATTGTTTTATGGTGATTTCCTCTGTGAGTAGAAAAGTAGCCATCTTACAAATTTCGCAAATGAACAAAAGGTCAGATGTGTAGGGCGTGCAATTGATCATTGAAAAAAAATTAATAATTTCAAAGTTATTTCAAGAGTAAAACAGGAAATTCAAAGCTACTTTATATTTCAAACTTCAATGGAAAATTTAATAAAGTCGAAGTTTGTTTGTTAATATCTTTCCCAACTCTAATTTTTCTTTATACAAAGATACCGACACGATTCTGTTGGAAAATGTCCTTTAAAAATTTTCTTTATTTTGGAATAGGAACAAATTTTTCGGATGTCTATTTTACCTCACTCTTGAATAATTTCTAAGTTGTGGACTTTGCCAAGAAGCAATTTTTAAAAATCAATTATTGAAAATGTTTTGAGTGTTCATTTTAGTTCCGTCCATACAGATTTATCAGGTGTCTATAATGCCCAATGAATCAATTTTTAAAATTTTGAATTTTGCAAAAAAAAATTTTTTCGCCAATTTTTGAGTGTCCATTTTATTTCAGTTGTTCATATTATCCCGCCCCCTCTAATTTTTTTAAAAACCGGAGAATTTTCCTAGAATTTTCTCGAAAACCTAAGAATTATCTACAACTGTCTCGAAAACCGAAGTTTTTTCTGGAATTTTCTAGAAAACTGAAGAATTTCTTCGTACGTCCTCGGACACCCTAGAATTTCCTCGAATTTTGTTTGAAAACTCTAAATATC
>NW_021680781.1:300881-316304 GCF_001412515.2 Diachasma alloeum | reverse complement strand
GGGGGGGGGGGGCGTAAAATCGCCACTCGGGAAAAAAATCCCTCCAACCTGGCCTTAATCATAATGAAATAAAGCATTTCATTCATGATCGTTATGTTGGATCAAATGAAGCAATGTGGCGTATATTGGAAAAGGAAATACAGCAAAAAAGTCATTCTGTTGTTCGTCTCCAAGTTCATTTACCCAATCAACAAAACATTATCATTCCTGATGACATGAATGACGAAACTATCAGAAATGCTGTAAATCGTTCATCTAAGCTTTTCGAATATTTTGCACTCAACTCCCGCGATGAATTAGCAAGGCAATATACTTATACAGAAATCCCATGCCATTATACATGGGTTAATGGTATATGGCGCACTCGCAAAAATCATTTAATGTACTTTGTCGAATGTATTCTATCTCTCCAAGTCAAGTTGAATTAGATCATCTTCGACTGCTTGTATTGGTTGTGAAAGGTGCAACAAGCTTTGATGACCTCAAAATGGTCGATGAAATACTTTATAATTCATTTGTTGAAACGTGTTTGGAACGAGGACTCATTGAAGATGATCATGAATGGCATAATGTAATGTCAGAAACAACAGTATGGATGGTGCCTCATCAATTGCGACGGCTATTTGTTCGTCTTCTAATCCATTGAAATCCACTGTATCTTGCAGAACTTTGGGAGGGATTTAAAGAGGATATGTCGCAGGATTTTAAAAGATGTATGAATGGTCTAGATGCTGGGAGAAAGGCATATATTGCTATTACTGAGATAAATTTGAGATACTCGTCCGGGTAAAATAATCGATCGAACATCGAAATTTACTTTTTTGCTTCCGAATGGAAGCTTTGCATTCGTTCGATGTTCACTTTTGCTAATTTTGCTTCGAAACAATCCAGAATGGTCTGAAACGGAAAAATACGAGGTTGGGGACCATATCTCTGTGTGATAGTGTCCACTCGGTGGTCACTTTTCCTTAAAATTAACGAATAGACGGGAAAATTTTTTCTGAAAAATCTGAAATTTTGTCAGTTTATTGGAATTATTTGGGACTATCTTCATACAAAAATTCAGCTTTATCCGTCAATTAGTTTTTGAGAAATAGCCATTTGTTTCTTTACGCTTTTTCTTAAATATCTCGAAAACTACCCAACCGATTTCATTTTTTTTTTCAAAATATTAGTCTTGATGTCCTCTATCGCAAACAATCAAAATATGTATACCCGTTCATAGAAAGTTTTCGAGATATTTCGATTTATCTTTTTTTGACCTAAAATCGTTGTTCGCACTATAGCATCCGCAAAAATGGAAATATCAACTTGAAATTTGGCAGGAAGTTGTCGCTAGTAATAACAATGGTTCGTATTGAAAATGGGCTCAATCGCATAATCAATTTCTGAGATATTCAACTTTATATGTAAATCTAATTTTTTAAATATATCAATAACGAGTCAACCGATCCTAATTTCAATTATTCAAGAATATTCGTCTTGTTTTGTAATGTCGATGTCCTTGTTTTATATTTTTCATATCTTTTTTGAAATCTTTTTTGATAATTTTTTTATCCCTTTTTCAACCCTTTTTCCTTCCGAATGGAAGCCTTGTAATTGACGGATTTTTCGATTCGCTCATTTTGATCGGAAATGATGTAGAATGTCATGAAACGTGGAGAAATTATGTTTTTGCAGTTATGTCTGTATGTATGTGTGTGACAACTTGGATTTTGGGCGCATAATTTTTCGAAAATTCAACATAAATACGGTGAAATCGGTAGATAGAAATCTAAAATTTTGGCCCCTGATTGAAGCACTGGCACTGGTTCAGCTCAACCGGCCCAGTAGTTTCTGAGATATATCCACGTATGAAAAAATTCAATAGGCTTATCCTATAGGACTTCCTATAGGATTTCCTATAGGTTTGCCTATAGAACAATTCTATGGAGAATTGAAACACTTTCTATAGGATTTCGTTCCCAAGTCTGCGGGAATTAAGATTTCCTATGGATGAAAGATCTATAGAGGATTCTTTGTAGGATGACTTATAAGATTTTTTATTCAGGGAGAACATAGTCATCTTTTCTATAGAAATTCCACGGTTATTCATAGAAAAGTTTCTATAAAAAACTCGAATCCCCATAAATGAATTCCTATGGCCCAATTCCCATAGACATCTCCCTAATAGAAATACCATGGTCATTTATAAAATATAGTTTCTATGAAAATTGCAAATCCCTATACACGAATTCATATAGCCCACTTCCCATAGTCATCTTTTCTATAGGAAACCCGCGGTTATTCATAGAAAAGTTTCTATAAAAAATTCGAATCCCTATAAAAGACTTCATATGGCTCAATTCCTATAGACATCTCCCCGATAGAGATCCCATGGTTATTTATGGAACAATTTCTATAAACAATCAAATTCCCATGAACAGATTTCCTATAAACGAATTGCTATGGCCCAGTTCCCATAGTCATCTTTCCTATAGATATTCCATGGTTATTTAAACAATGTTCTCCCTGAATAAAAAATCTTATAAGTCATCCTACAAAGAATCCTCTATAGATCTTTCATCTATAGGAAATCTTAATTCCCGCAGACTTGGGAACGAAATCCTATAGAAAGTGTTTCAATTCTCCATAGAATTGTTCTATAGGCAAACCTATAGGAAATCCTATAGGAAGTCTTATAGGATAAGCCTATTGAATTTTTTCATACGTGTCAAGTTGTTTAAATTCTATTTTTCATCAATATCTCGGAAATTACTGTACTGATTTGGCAATTTTTTTTTCAAAATACTCAGCTTGATGATCTCTATCCAGACCAATGAAAACTTATATAGTGTAAGGAATTCTGGGGAAAATCCTTATCACCATCACGAACGTATTTTTTAGGGCTAACAACGGTCGTTTACCGACAAAAAGGCGTAAAATAAATTGTTATTAGGGTTGGAGAGGGTTTGGGAGTTCGAATTTGAACTGAAAGTCGTGCGCTCGAGGACGAGGCAGAAGGAATGATGGGAACGAGACAGCGCCACTGGGCCTGTCGAGAACCACGCGGGACGAAAGTGATCCGCCATTATATGTGTGTGGGCGTCACTGGCAAGTACGGACGAGAGAAAAATAGTTATTCACGCGCTTTGGGAGGAGTTTTCCGAGTTTTGTGGGCCATCACGGTGCGACGAAAGGATTCGTATTTTCCTCGATTGGAAGTGTGGGGAGAAAAGATATAATTAAGTCCGGATGATACTCGCGTACGCCGACTCTCCGTAATTGAGGTTATGAATGATGCCAACCGTACGAATGTGAGAAAGAGTATGAATGAGAAATTTCGGCTCAACCCACGACGACCAGAGGAATATTAGGCGATCTAGAGGAATATCACCAGCCCTGGGGAACGAGTTATAATACCCTGAGCCACTGAAATGCCCGTCACACCACATTTTCCGATACCCACGTTCAAGTATTCCCTGTCACAACAACAATTAGCTGGGCGGCTTGTATTTCCCGCTGGCCCTTAATACATCACTAGGGCGCAGGACGTTACGGACCCACCCAACCTAATCCAATACACACACAATACACGAGACTCATCCACGAGGATTTTCGCAACTCCGAAAAGACGTTATACACCACCTGACCCTAGAGTTGTACACCTGGGATAAATAGACGGCGCCACCGCATAGCACGTGGCCGGCGAAATATTTAAATGAGACCGGGATTGGCTAATCGTCAAATTCGTTGCCAATGTCAGGGCCCGAGAGAAATGAAGAGAGACAGCATGAGAAAGAGAGGGCGATTCCCACTTCCGCCCTTCTCACATCACTTCCATCTCTACCGTCAGACGTTGTACATCGTTTAATTTCTAAAACTTGTGTGGGTCTAATTATTCGTCAGAAATTAAACGTGTGAAACTCTACGGAGTATTTGGAAGAAAAAGGCTATCTGAATGAAGCTGCAGCGATACTCTGGCGAATTATCCAGGTGGATTCAGAGGCTAATATCAGGCGAAATCCAGACGGAATATCCAGGCGAATTATCCAGGCGGAATTTAACAGGCGAGCACGTGGCGAGTTGCTCCAGCAGACGACATCGAGATTCAGGACGAATATTTAGCGTATGTGTGCATATGTACTTGAGTGATAACTGCTGCGACCTTATTCCTCGCGAATGAAACGGCATTTTAGGCTTTTGTGGGCGGCTCCTGTCAGCTTTTCTAACAGGAGAAATCTTCTCGCCACAGAAAATTATCGACGATATCTTGATAAACGCGTGGCACATTCGAGTCGGTGAATTTACGAAGCGATATTAATTTATTTCGGGCGAACATTGCGCTATTGCTGAAAACAACATGAGGGAAACTTGAGTGGTATTATTTAGGGATTGTTGTGCGATATTTATAATTGGGAATTTATCACTTTGTTTTCTTTTTAGTTCTACGGTTGTTCTCCGGAGGAGTGAGTAAGAGAAAAATATATCTCGGCTAGAGTCGCGGATAAGAGGCACTGTGAAAGCCCACGCTGTACCTGCGGGCCTGCGCATCGTTCATTTACCATCGAGTAAATAATTAAATTGCTAACCGAGCATCTCTGTCATTTTTCCGGATAGCAATTTGACGAGTAAAGTAGAGTCATTATATTTTTGGTTTGTTTAGAATCTGGCTGACCGGAATCCTCCGGAATATTATTATTATTATTTTCTTAGGTTTTGATTCTCATCTTCTTTACTATTTTTCGTATTGATCAAAAGTAGTATTTTGTTTGTATTTTCATTTTCCTCGATAGTTTTCACATTGAAAAAAAGTATTATTTTTGATTATCATTATTTTGGGTCGACCCGCATCTGTCGAATTTATTTTGTTTTCTCAAATCATTCCATATCGAATTTACAGAATATAGAAATCTCTTGTTAATTGAAAATCTTTATCTCTCGTTATTTCTACTGAACTTAATCTCTCTCACCAGAAATGAAGTATTTAAGTTCATTTAAGCATGAGCACACCGGACAACAAAACGGTAACGGTGTGCATTGCACTGCGTGCGTCACGAAGGGGAAGAGTTCTCAGGAAAGTATTTAATCTAATTTTTTTTTCTTTTGGGATTCATTCCTCCGGACTCAGAGTACACATTCACATCATTTGTCTATTGAATCTCTAATATTCTTGAGGGAATTGAGAGATAATTGAAAGGTTATTTCTTTCTTGGAGGATCTCAATGGTTTTACGGAGAAATATTTTGCACATCATCACAATCGAACAGTACCACTTTACAAGCTTTAGCTTATCGAGTCAGCAGAGACTCCACTCATTTGTCAAAAATAACAGTGAATAATAATTGAGCGAGGTCATTAATCTCCGGATTTTACCTCGTTACAAATGGAAGACCTGTTTTGGTATGTTTTAGCGTAAAAAGTCATCAGAGACTCCAACAATTTTTCGGAACTTAATTAATATATAAACAGAGACGAGGGATTGCAGTTTCTCGTTTTGCCTCGTCACAAATAGGCGATATATTTCAATATTTTGAAAGATACTATTTTGAGTAATATTTTGAAAAATTGATAAAATAAATATAGACGAGGAGTATTAATATTCGAAATTTGCCTCGTCACAACGGATAGCCAGACATCCTGGAGGCTAAGATTGAGGGATTTTTGAGGAGGATACAGGCGACGAGAGCCTACCAACGAGTTTTACGGGGTGGACGCCGAGTCGTCCAACAACACGTGGCGTATCGGCCACAGGGGAGTTTGCACTCGAGTCTTTGGTGATGGGTTTTTCGGGTGTCTATGTGTGTTTTTGCTCATTTCGAGTTGTCGCGAGTGGATAAATTGATAATACCGTCTTTTCAGTAAAAGTTCTGCCGTTTCTCTTGAGTGAGAATGGAGTTGAATGGTGTTATTTCGTTCTTTAATGTGATGCCACGTGGTGGCATAGAATAACGCGTGTGTTTTCGAATACTCGGCCAATGCGAGAAGTATTCGGTTAATTTTTCGGTCTCGACGGTATAAGAGCCATTCGTTTTCGGTGGACGGGCCTTGTTCTGCGTGCCTTGTGATCCCGAGAGGTCCTCCACGAGCATTTCGGTCTTTCGGGACGATTTTGTGTGGCTTTTATGCCAAGGATGCCTCGCCATCATGGCAGGAGCTTCGTTTCCGGTGCTATCATTTGGGAGTTTTTAGGTCTTCTTTTTTTATTCCTGCAGCATTAGCCGAGATATGAGAGGTTAGGTTTGTTACGCGTGGAAAATGCCGAATTAATTTCGGAGAATTTAATTTTTATGCCGGTAAATACGGGTTTACTCGGAGAAATCTCGTTGGTGAAGATGTGGACATTTCGAGACTGCGTTTTAGGTCTGATAATGACAAATAAATATTAATTCGAGCGTGATGATAAGACGTTGAGGGAATTATAGGACCTTCTATCAGTTTGAGGAGTTTTTTTGAGTAGGTTACATTTTTGTTGTGGATCTCTTTACGTACGATTGAGTGCAAAATTAATTATTGTGAATTAATAATTTTTTTGAGAAAGTTGTTCTCCTTTCTTGGTCAGTCTAGGATCCTTTTTTTTCTCTTTTCTTTAATTATGAGATCATTATTATTTTTCGACTATGCGGAATTACACTTCGAGCTTGAAACTAGTGTTCCGAATATTATTTTTTTTTGTGAATATTTTTATTGAATATTATTTTTGTTGGATGAATATTTTTATTGAATATTATTTTTTTGGGGATTATTATATAGTTGCTTTCCAATATTAATTTTGGGATTGTACCTTTTCCTATTTTTAAAGGAATACACGCAATGTACATTTCAGCAAAAATTTTAGGTTTTTATGGCAGTTTTTTTTTCCTATATTAAAAAAGACATGGGTCACTAATCGAACATGACGGATCTCATGGGGATAATCGATTATTTTGCATTCGATTTCGACTAATCGAATAGAACCGGGCAACACATCAGCTGATTATTACAAGGTTACGGAGAAATACCGCAAGATGGCAGTGTAAAAGATGATACCTCAATGTTTCAAGAAAATGCGCGCGAATTTAAAAGCGGACTTCTAGCCCCACATAGGAATCAAACACCGTAAACAAGCATAAAGTACATCAGAGCATGTTTCCTACACATGTATTTGATTATAATGAGTTGAATCAAATGTTATTTGTCAGTGATAAATGCTAAGAACTGACAAACTAATTGGAGTGATTGATAATTAAATTAACTTGAATGCGAAGGGTGGAATTAACAAAATTTATCTCCTGTTTTTCCAAGTCATTTTTTGTTTTTCGAGGTTATGTTTAATGAAACCAAGCCTTAGATATATCCCAAAATCAATGAATTTTAAATTTTAACTGTAAAATAAAAACGTCGAAATACTTTTTATTTACAGATTTACAATGGTCAAATTTCTTCATCGAATTGGCTAGGAAAAGTTCGAAAATAAAGCATGGATAATCAGCGTCTTTCGAACGAGATTCTGCAAATAATTGCTTTTTTTCGACATTCTTAGGAATGAATAATGGAAATGGCTCAAACTATCAAAAGAATATTTTTAGGGATCCAATTAAATTGTGGTGAAATTCTGAAAGGGGAAAAATTCACTACAATTCAGAAATGATTATTTTTAGAGTGAAAAATATATTACTATGGAATGAGTTAGATAAACAGGCAGTGCGACAGAAGCCATTTGATAGATTACATATGACTGCTACTCTCCACGTATATTTCTCCTATTTTCATTTCTACCGAATTTCATTGAGTAGGCTTCCCAATTAATCCCAATGTATGTTTTCAAAAATTAAGGCATACGAATTCCCATTTTTTGAAAATATTAAGGCCAATCGCTCTCATGTTCTCCTATTTCTATCAAATAAATTTGCAATTTCATTCAACAATATTCATGTTANTAATCCCAATGTATGTTTTCAAAAATTAAGGCATACGAATTCCCATTTTTTGAAAATATTAAGGCCAATCGCACTCATGTTCCCCTATTTCTATCAAATAAATTTGCAATTTCATTCAACAATATTCATGTTATATGGCTTCCTCAATAATCGTGCTGTGAAAATGGACGTTGAAATATAGATGCGTTATTTTTTTTTCTCAAAAATTTTGGGTGAATTATTTCATCTCAAGAACTATCAAATGCATAGACCTAAAATTTGATATAGGAATGTTCCTTGACAGTCCTAATTAGAAACCAAAGTTTTAAAATGTTTTTCTGAATTTTACCCATGTCATACTGCGTAAAAGTGAACTCCGAGCAAAAAATACAAAAACGACGATATCTCGGAAAATTTCAATGGGATGGTACCCATATTTTATTAGATCTAGATAAATGGCATGAAAACGCACGTTTGGAAAGAAAAAAAAATTAAATCGGACAAATAGTTTTTGAGATATTGACCACAAGATTTCGTTCATTCAGCATCCCAAACTTATTTACCATGAAACCTAAAATCATACTAAGTTGTAAGTTTCTATCTCGATTATTTTTCAAGTTTTCGTGCGAATAAGCAATTTCAGGGAAAAAATGAAAAAACGAGAATAAAACTACATTGCTCAGGGAGTAATGGTCTTTTTTCTATCCAATTAAATAGGTATCATCGTGACGAGTATTTTGAAAAAAGAATCCAATCAGTCCAGGTGATATCGGCAAAAAACTATTTTCGAAGAATCGCTATATCTCAGGAACCGCTCAACCGATCGAGCTGAAATTTAGCATAAATTTGAGTCTCAGTAGTACCAATTAGCAGCCAGAATTTCAGCATATTTGCCTCAATAATTCTCGAGTTATGGGGACAGTTCTGGACATACGAACACACATGTGCACACATATACCCCTACTCATATACAGACATTTTTTAAAAACATCATTTCTTCACGTTTCATGACATTCCTAGGCATTTCCACCCAAAATTCAGAAGTCAAAAAAAATCATAATTGTAAAGCTTCCATTCGGAAGCAAAAAATTCGTGGTCTTCGAAAATCGCAATTTTCCGACCATACTCAGAACAGTCGACTTTTTACTTTTTTAAAAAGATTTTGAAAATGTTCCTTAATAATTATGAGTAAGTAGTAATTATAGTGTTGGAAAAAAATTTTTAATGTCATGAACAGTACAGTACTAATTTTCAGGCGAGAGACATTTACTTCCGTTTGAGAGGAAAAAGTCGTGAAATTTCAAATTTTACTGTAAATTTAATGAAATTCAACACTTTTCACCAGCATGTGAAGCGCAGAACTTTTCAAGTTACTTGAATTCTCATTTAAACGATGAATATTCTGTACCAAATCACTCTGTATTTTCGATTGATAAACAAATTATAATTGCTCAAATCATTTAGGCCACAGGAAAATAGAATGATTCAACTTCCTCAATGGTGCGTTTGCTGGGGTTTCCTTCAAAGTTAATTGGAATCAATAGTTAGAATTATGAGAGATTCTGACATTTTTGACATTAAGTATAGAAGAATCTGAATGCAACATACTGAAAATGATAATCGATTGTTTCACTTTGAACAAATAGTAACAATATTTAAATTAAAAATTTCTGATATGATTTAACAAAAAAAACTTTCACTCAATATTCCATAACTGCAAATAATGAAAATGATGATAATTATGTAATATTATCTGAATCATTAATGTGAATTTCAGACTCTCAAAAAAAGATAGAGCAGAAGTCAAACAATCATTTAAAATTTTAATTTTTAATTTGGTGCTGAAAACATTAGGTGATGATATTTCAAGCGNTAAGTATAGCAATTAGCACATGAACAAGTCATTTATTGCAATATGAAAAATTAACAAAATTTGAAGCTAATAAATTGGGAGAGATTATTGTCATCAGTTGCGTTGCTTTTTACAATTAGAATGATTATGAACAATGAATTGAAAAAAGGAATATTAAAACTGACAGGAAAAAGGGCAGAATGAAAGGGACATCAACAACCCGGCCGCTTGCGGCCGGGGTGGCGCTAGTGAATTAAGGAGACCAATGAACCGTTTTCCATCCACAACCTGCACCGTCTTTCCACAACCAACCCCCTGAGCAGCGCGAACATTTAAGGTCTTCCCTTGGAATATTATTAGGTTAAGTAAGTTTTAAGAATTATGTTTTTGGGTTTCGTTTTCTTGTCGATGTTCCGCTTCGAAGATTGTCCGATTTGTCGTTCCCCGGCATCAAATGACGGCTGGCGCCCATCAGTTTTAGTTTGTTTTATTTACTTCAAGGGAAATGGGTAAATTAACGTGGTTTTCCAGCCCCAGATGGAAAATTCCGTTATCATGCCGATCATAGAAAGTTTCGGAAATATTGCCGTTTGTCTGTTTTTTCACTGAAACGGTTATTCGCACGGTAACTTGAGAAAAAATTGGGTCAGCAAGTTGAAATTTGGTATGGTACTAACTCTTATAATAATAAAGGTTATTATTTTCGATCGGCGCAATCGGCCATGCGGTTCCTGAGATATTTCCCCTTTTGTGTATATATGTTTTGTCAAATATCTCAAGAACTGCTCCACGGATTTCAATTTTTCCTTTTTTAAAATACTCGTCTCGGTGGCCACTATATAAATCAATAAAAATATATGTACCCGTCCATACAAAAATTCTGAGATATTCCCATTTTTCTGTTTTTTTTTTTGCTATTTCCTCCTTGTACGTATGATAACTTGATGAAACATGGTAGTAGCAATTCGAAATTTGGTATGATCATAGCTCTCATGATATTCAAGATTCTGGAGTTATTAAATTTTGTGTATAAATCCATTTTACCGAAAGGTCGAATATCTTCTTCTAAACACCCTGTCGAATATGGATGCCTGTCACAAGGACAGGATGTGAGGGAACCGGTCGAAATTATTGCAAAAATTTAACAAAAGTATGGTTTTGGAATCATCAGGCACTATTTTTCTCTTTGTACAGTATAGCTTGCATAAAATCATAAAATTTGATAGACATTGTCGATTTTCAATCCACATAATGAAGTTCCTATGAATCCATTCGGAAGCCTACTACCAATGCCATTGGTAGAAATGAAAAATAAAAAAGCAAATAACAGATGAAGTAACGGTCACATGCCTTTTTGTCCGATGGGCTCGAATCTCTACATGTTTATTCCTAGTTTTTTGCTTTTTTGTAATTTTCTTCCTTTTTTTTTATTATTCCTATCCTTTTCTAAATCTTTTTTCGCCATTTATTTATCCCTTTTTGCTTCCGAATGAAAGCCTTGTATTTGAGCGATTTTTCGATTTTCTAATTTTGATGGCAAATGGTCTAGAATGTTATGAAACGTGAAGAAATGATGTTTTTAGGGTCATGTCTGTATGTATGTGTGTGATAACTTAGGTTTTTGGTGATCACTTTTAGAAAATTCAACATAAATACTCTCAAATTTGCCGATAAAAGTCTGAAATTTTGGCTTATAGTAGCTATGATTAAGCTCTACTTAGGTACGCAGTTTCAGCCCGATCGGTTCAGTATTTCCAGAGATATAACAACTTCTTTAAATTTCGTTTTTCCTCAATATCTCAAAATCTACTTCATCGATTTCAATTTTTCTTTCTTAAGAACACTCGTCTCGATGGCCTCTATCTAGATCAATCAAAATATATATAGTCGTTCAGACAAAATTTGAAGATATTGCCGTTTTTCCGTTTTTTTAATGAAAAATCTTGTTTACACGATAACTTGATAAAAAATGGAGATAGGGAGTTGAAATTTTGTATGCTTCAAGTTTTTATAACATAAAAGGTTGGTATTGTGGATTGGGGCAACTGGCCAAGCGGTTCTTGAGTTATTCAACCTTTTATGTAAATATATTTTTTCAAATTTCTCATGAACTACTCAACGGATGTCAATTTTTTTTTTTCAAAATACTTGTCTCGGTGGTCACCACCTAGATCAATCAAAATATGTATACCCGTCCATAGACAAAATCAGAGATATTCCCGTTTTTTCGTTTTTTGAAATTTTCTCATTCTTGTACGCACGATATTTTGAGAAAAAATGAAAATAGTAAGCTGAAATTCGATGTGATTATAGCTCTTACAATATTGAAGATTCGTATTTTGGATAGGCGCAATCGGCCGAGCAGTTTCAGAGATATTTAACCTTTTGTACAAATCTATGTTTTTGTAAAAAAACTGCGCCAAGAAAAAGTTTTGTTTGGTTCTTACTGTGAAGTAGAAAGTTTTGAAAAATACAAAGAATTCAAAAAGAAAGCCAAGTCAACAATGTCGAATAAACGAAAATAGTGCACAATNAGAGATATTTAACCTTTTGTACAAATCTATGTTTTTGTAAAAAAACTGCGCCAAGAAAAAGTTTTGTTTGGTTCTTACTGTGAAGTAGAAAGTTTTGAAAAATACAAAGAATTCAAAAAGAAAGCCAAGTCAACAATGTCGAATAAACGAAAATAGTGCACAATCAGATTTCTATAAGAGAAATTGTTTCAAATCGAATGAAAATTAAAAAAAAATTCTTGATGAAATGAAAAATTTGTAGAAGGAGGACCAACATCCTTGGCGCAGATCAGAAGATGGAGAATTAGATTAATACTAGACAACGAGTTGAAAAACTCCACGCCAAGAACGTTGGTCTTCCTTCTACTAATTTTTTATTTCATCAAGAATTTTTTTAAAATCCTCATTCGATTTGAAACAATTTCTCTTATAGAAATCTGATTGTGCACTATTTTCGTTTATTCGACATTGCTGACTGGGCTTTCATTTCTTTATATTTTTCCAAAATTTCTACTTCCCAGTAAGAACGAAACAAAACTTTTTCTTGGCGCAGTTTTTTTACAAAAATATTTGTTTTTGTTTTTTTAGGAAGATTTTATTATTTTTTTCAAAATAAACAAGGAATCGTTCTCATATCCTGTAAAATTTTTCATTTTCAATTCAATTCGGCTCATTTATTTTTGACACGATAAATCATCTTTCCAATTAACAATCGAAGTAAAATAAATAATTCTATTTCACAGTCGTTATTTGCACCGACTTTTAATTATTTATTCAAGATTTTTCGACTGAATTTGCTTCTTTGAGAATTCATTTATGCACGAAACTCGATTGAAAAATATCTGTGGCATTCATCATTCGTGCACCATATTTAATTTGTAAATTCCCGGGCGTCCCTCCTTGGTGCGTGTGGTTGTATTGTACTGCTACCAACTCCGTAACAGAAAAATAATAGGAGTTGATGTGAAATGCGAAAATGTGCATATGAACCCGTTGCTATGCGCGTATGTTTTTAAATATGTTGCTTCGAACAAAAAAATTGTTACATCAATGAGAAGCTTGTGGCCAATTTATATAATGTAACTAAGAGTATTTTTCATGTAGCTCGTCACGTTTGTATTTTATTTAATGGATATGATTCGGACGTAGTGGAGGAGGTACTTGCTTCGTGTATAGATACACGACAGCGATCGGCCTGATGTTGTGTACAATGGGAGTCAAAACTTTTTTTGGCCGATACGCTGCCGCGTATCTCGATTTCATTCAAAGATTGAATATCATCCTGTAGACATCCTGTAGCATGTGTTTACGGTTATATACCTGTCACAAGGACAGGAAATTGCTACGGATCCATTCGGAAGCTTACTACCAATGGAATTGGTAGAAATAAAAAAAAGAAAAGGACTAAAGAACCTTGAACTAATGACGCAAAAAGTAACGGTCACATGCCTTCTGTCGGATAGGCTCGAACCCCTGCTTGTTTCCCCCTCTGACGTTTTCGTTACTCGGAGGTAATGCAACCAGGGCGTAGAAATATATTCAATAAAAAACAAGTGGATAATCACATTTTCTGTATATGGGTATAGTTTATGTTGCTAACAAATTAGCAATATGTTTCCGAATGGATTCTCTATTTTTGAAATTTATTAATCTTTTCTTTATTGTTTTGAATAGAGACACCCATATGACTCTCTTATGATCTCTATATTACGCTTTTATGAGCCCATATGACCCCAGTTGGCTCCTGGTGACATCTATGTGGCCCCACATGACCCCCATATGACTCCGTGTGACCCCCATATAATGCCATATGAACCCATACCACTTCACATAACCCCATATGAGCCCATTATGACAGCATATGATCTCAGATAACATCCAAATGACCTCATATAACCCCGATATGACCCCGTACAACTTTTATATGACCCCACATAACCCATATATGACCCCCATATGACCTCCATATGACCTAAAGCTTCATATTTTGCTACTATCTCTCGTGGAAATCGGGTCGTCAGATTTTGATAAATTATGACATAAAATGTGAAATTATGTCAAAAAATGAGAAAATTGATAGATTTATACATAATTTCATAGAATTTGATAAAATATGTCCGATTCTGTCAGAAATTGCATCGTCATATACTGACAGCAGATTTCATATTATGTCAACTCTATAAAACGATATAAACTGACAGATTTTTACATTTTTTATCATTTTCCCCCCGAAAATGACATTGTTCCTCATGATATGACAATAATATTTTTGTCAGATTTTGACATATTGCCAGGGCTCATCAAATATCGGAATTTCTTAGAAAATGACTTATTTTGTCATAATATAATATATTTTTTTGTCATTTTCTGTCCTATTTCAGCTTGTCATAAACTGTCTGAATCCGTCAATCAATGTCATACCCTAACAGAAAATGTCATAATATCATAGATTATATGATATTTATGATGTCATAGGATGTCCGATGATGACATATTCTGACAATCATCTGTGGAAAGAATACCGTCAGAAAATGTAAGAATATGTTGTAACGAGATTTTCTCGTTAGGGGTTGAAATCCCCTCAAAAAGATAAGTGGACTCTCAAAATTGTTGAAGAGAGATAAGTAGCGACACCTAGAAGCGGCTGAAGAAAGCCGGGACTAGGTGAGATAAACCACAAACCAATGAAAGACCTAAGGCATTGCGGTTATGGGTGAAACCGCGACCCCTGGAGGTCTGGAGGGCGTATTAGACTATCGCCGTATTAGAATTCGCCCAGCATGTGCTAGGGGAAACGGGGCCGACGTACAGGCCATCCAACTGGGCGATTCTATAGGCTATGTCGGAGTAGGCTAGGGACCAACGGCCAGGTGAAAGGACTGGTACCTCCGTGATCCCGTCGGGTTGATTGGTGGGGATAGGGTAACGGAATGACCTATCGTCGCCGAGATATCCAGACTAGGAGGCAAGGCCCTAGTAAGATTCCGAGTTAGTCGCACGCGAGTGCTTGAACCGAGAGGTTGAAATAATCTCTCGGTGTGCTGGAAGTGGTGGATGGCTGAAGAAGCCATGGTAAGGAGTTTACTCAGCGTAGCCTGGTGCATAACTGTGGCGGCGAATATAGGGGGATGCCCCTGCATCCCCCGCGCGTAAATCTGAGTTATTTCGGAACGCGAGGTGA
>NW_021680781.1:264957-300737 GCF_001412515.2 Diachasma alloeum | reverse complement strand
CCAAAAAGTCCTCTGAGTGGACGAGTTTGCCTCAGAGGCCGGTTGTCGTCGAACCTCCCGTGAAGGTTCGGCTGGCGCCCGACTATTGAGCGATAGAGACGGCTAAAAAGTAGTTTGGATTTTTCCTGGGTGAACAACCCGGGAAAATATCCTTACAATGTCAAATAATGTCATAATGTCATAATTTATGAAAAAATGACAATTAATGACAAATTCGGTCATTCCGGGCTGCCATTTTCTGTGCAAATGTGCCAATAAATGATATCATCCGTCAAAATTTGGCAAATTATGTCGGAATATAATATATTCTGACATATAATGCGATGAAATGCTATCAAATGACGACTTTGAGCTCAAGAATAGTTAATATATTATGTCATATGATGACAGAATTTGTCAGAATTTATAAGATGTTATCATATTTCTGATGAGAAATTCTGACATTATCTGACCAACCCGTCCCAAATTCCGATCATATTTTGTCAATTTCTGACGAGATTACTCAGATTCTGACAGAATATGACGGATTCGGACAAATTCTAACAAATTCTGACATAATTTCTACGCCATTTTCGGACATATTCTGTCAGAATTTGACATTTTATGTCATAATTTGTCAAAATCTGACGACCCGATTTCCACGAGGGATGGAACTTAAAAAATAGTTATGCTGTTTTCATCCTTTGTGAACTTCATCGAGAAAGTATCAAAACAATCCTTTTGAGTCATGATTTCATTGATATGACTGTTAATTTTTCCAGTTTGTCATAAAAAAAATTAAAAGGAAAATCTCACAAACTATATGCTGTAGCTCACCAGTGATAGATGCGATCCGCATCATATTCTGATATAATCAAGAGGCTATCAATACATTTTTTTAAAGCCATGATTCATTTCATTCAGATATCAATTCTTGTACACAGCGTCCAAAAATCAATTTTTGAAAAAATACCAGTATTTCACAAACTCTATGAATAATTCAACAATCAACTTTTAGTTGATATCGATGAATAGAGCCTATTAACATCTATATCCATGGAAAAATTCATGAAATTTCATCAAGCTCCTGTAAAAAAAATTGCGAAGAAAAATGAAAAAAAGTACACTCACATACATACATGCATACATATATACAGACACCATCTGAAAATCGCACATTTAGACTTTTTAGACCATATTTAGTTACCCTGACAAAAAATTTGGAAACTTAATTTTGAACGATCACAAAGCTTCCATTCGGAAGCAAAAACTTAGAATTTTGTATGAAAAATTAAATATCTTAATATTAAGTTAATGAATGAATGATTTGTTCAATCGATAATGACAACGGAGAATGAAGCTGCAAACATTGTTTGGCAAGCGCGCGTAGCGCGCCACGTATGAAAAAATCGTATAGAAGTTTTCTGTACGGATTGTGTATAGAATTTTTATAGGATTTCCGTATATGATATTCGGATATTTCTATACGAATATTTTCTATACGAATTATTTCTATACATAAATTTTTGCATAAATTTTTGTTTTCATACGAAAGATGTCTAAACAGTCCAGAGAAAAACGTAGAGAAATGTCGCAACTCCATACGAAATGTTTCTATACATGTGGCAGTAGGTCGTATAGGATCAAACCTATAGAAATGGTATAGAAATAATTTGTATAAAAAATATCCGTATAAAAATATCCGAATATCATATACGAAAGTCCTATAGAAATTCTATACGCAATCCGTATAGAAAATTTCTATACGATGTTTTCATACGTGCGCGCCTTTTAATGCTAGTCCTTATGATTAAAAGGGCAGGGCTTTTTTGTCATTTGTTTTCGATCTTCAGCTATCGAGAAAAAAGTGGATCGATTTGTTTCTTTGAGGGTTATGATAATCGATTGCGTATTTGGATTGCGTACGTATTAATCGCTCGTGATGAGATGACATAATTTTTCTTTTCACAAAAAAAAAACATGAAAAGAAAATCGAGACGTTTTTCCAACCTCCTGTATCACATTTGCTGCAGGTTCGAGAAAAATCTAAGTCAGGGGAAAATCTGACCAGATAAAGTCGTCCCTTCCGAGATTCCTAAATTACTATCCGAAATTACTTTCAAATCTTTATTTGTTTATAATTACTTTTTATTCGAATTATTAGTTCTTTTCTCATGATGGTCGTTCACTTTTTTTCAATTTCATTTTTCGTTCACTTTTTTATCCTAATTTTATGGCTTATCCTAACAGTTTTGATATTGTGAGTATTTTTCTCAACGTCAAACTGATATGCAAGGAGACAAAATACCAGAAAAATCACTGCGTTAGCATGGCAAAATGGGTTCATTTTGACGGACCCGGAAAATTTCACGTGAGAGCAGCGAAATTTTGCTGTGCTTCAAGAATTTTTCTCGGATTTTTCAAGAAAGATTATTATATTTCTGGTACTGGCACGTGAATTTTTTTCTGGTGTGTCGAAATCAATTTATTTTACCGTCTCAGCATGGTAATTTTTCTGGTATTTTATTCTCTGTTTCTGTGCGTGTTTGTCATGGTTTTCATCCGGAATATTCTGGTGCAATGAGGAAACTGTATGTCAAATTTCAAGTTAATACACGCGCCCCAGCAGTCCCGGCGTCAGTAAGTGTCGTCAGATAGAGGGATAGTTATGAAAATATTAAGAAGACTCCAGAGAGGAGCGAATAGTTCGCAGAAGACCCCAAGGACCCCAAACAGAGTTGGAACGAAGACTGCATCCGAGGCTGGGTCCAATCGGAGATTTAAGAGGACAATTGGAGGAAATTGGAATTGGCGAAATAGGCGTCTCGTGAGCACGAGTTACTTTCCCACCATTCCCAGGTATTTTTCCCTTAAGGAGAGACCGCTGTGAAATTTGAAAGTCCCTGGATTTTGATAGGACTAAGCTTAAAGCTTCTGGTACTTATTGGGGGTCGATGAAAAGTAATATTGAAGACACCACCGGCGATTTTTACCACCTAGAAGGGGTCAAAACGGATGAAAAATGGTTTGAACCTTCAAAACGGTTCAAGTGCCTCATTTTTCAATGGATTGAACTTAAATTTGGTATACACATAGTTTTTATATACCCAAGTATAGCTATGCATGGATTTTTCAAAGTATTGATTTTTAGTATATATCTGAATTTTTTTCTCTTTCGTGGTATACCTAAAAATCATGAAATATGTCAAATATTTATATACATATAGTCTCTATGAAGCATAAATTTTTTCAGGTTGAAAAAAAAATTTGATTCCAATTGTAACGCAATTTACGAATTTTTCGAATCACAGAACTATGTTTCAGACTGATTTTTTTGAGACAGTCTACTTAGCCACACATTTCATCGATATTATGTTCGCTGGCCTTTGTTAAAATCAAATTTTCGTAGAAACCCCGATGAATAAATTGAAATTTCGCGCGCTAATCTCGTCACTGACGCCATTATCCGGGATTTGATCTATTGAGCTATTTCATGGAGGAATCATTCAAAATCAATGGATATATCTTTCCCTCAGTTTTTGCAGATTTTGTAAGGTTTACAGCATATAATGGGTAAAAAGTTGATCAATAATTATGGAGTAAAACTCCGTAAGAAAGGGCAGAAACATCGAGCTGAAGGTGCTGCTGAAACTCGTTGGCAAAACAGATTAATGTGGATTCTAACCTAACTTCTGATGAGAACATCAGAAAAGGTTTTCAGGGTAAATATGACAAAGAAACTCCAATCAGTATCAATTCTTCTACTGGAAGTGATATATTGTTTCCAGTGTAGCTGACTCAAACGTCTATATTACAGACGAATCATAATTACAGTCTGGAGAATGTTAGCAAGAGAATAATGGAAGAAAAGAAGCTGAATGTGCTTTAAGCAGCGTTATCATGAATGCATCCATTCGGAAGAATTATGAATTCACAGATATTTCATTCGATAACTCTATATCTGAATGCTATTTTGAAGGGTTTTCTGACATAAATGATTCCATGGAAGATGGAGGCCCGTCATCTGGGTAAATGATGGGAGAATGTGAATCTAAATTGCATAATGTCAGCGATATGGCGGGGACCAGTGCGAAAAAATTCAAAACTTTTGAATTCTCGAGAGAAATTTCTACTGACAGTAATCCTGATGATCAGTTTTACTTCATTCAAAAATCTGCTCTACATAAATTGCTGGAGAATATTCGCTGTGATTTTTGCACTACAAAAGCTGCGCAACTTCGAAATATAGACACAGCAGATGCTGCAATGAAATTGATGGTAGAGTGTGTGAATTGCGGAAATTCTCTTAGAGAGTCTTGGACTAGTGCGAGGATTGCCGGCACTTCTCAAAGACATCTAACGTAGAATGGTAGACGCATTTTCTTGTCATGGTATGGGAAACACTGCAATCAAAACTTTTGGTGCAATTGTGAATACGAATGTGATGCAAGAATCTACTTACAGAGATCACGTAGCTGACTTGGATAAAGAGTATGCAATTCTCAAGCAAAGGCTTCTCTCTGAATCGTATTTAGCAGTGCTAAACGCGTCCTCATATGGCGTAGGATTTAACATTAAAGGAGGACTCGGTGGTAGATATCGGCGTTAGATACGATGGTACATGGCATAAGTGAGGCCATACCTCACTGTACGGGATAGGTATCGTGATAGATATCCTCACAGGGTTGCTAGTGGATTTCAAAATTTTATCGAAATATTGTCACCTTTGTACAATTTTTGAGGATGAACTTAGTGCTAATACTCCTGAGTTTGCATTCTGGCAGAAGGATCACCGAAAAGAGAAGAGTGTAGTGTCAAACATCAGAGTTCTTCGGGATCGATGAAAGTTACGGCAGTAGAAAGACTGCGGCTTCGATCCGTTGAGGAAGCAAAGTTCCGCTATATAGTTATGTTGTTCGACGGTGACTCTAAGACTTTCAGTCATCTGAAGAAATTGAAACCTTATGAAACGATTGATATGATGAAGGAGGAGTGCATTAACCACGTTGCTAAACGTGTAGTCACAGGACTCACTAATTTATGTAAAGATTCGAGGAAAGGAGGGACTAATTTGGAGAGGCGGGGCATAGGATCATTGATGGCACTCACTATAACAGCTCTTGGAAATTTCTACAGGAATGTAATCGTTGCCAATCGGCCAGACATTGGTGTTATGAGGAAAGGTATTTTCGCGTCACTGAACCATTGCTCATCAACTGATGAGAAGCTTAACCATGAAGACTGCCCGAAAGGTGAGAATTCATGGTGTTTTTACAATAAACACAGAACGCGACAACAACTACCTGGGAATCATAAGCAGATGTTGGTCAAGTTGAATCTAGACGTTGTCAAAGCTATTCAGCCAGTGTATGCACGATTGTCTAGTGACGAACTTCTTCAAAAATGCACGAGAGGAGGAACACAAAATGCTAACGAGTCTCCGCACTCCGTCATATGGAGAAATTGGCCGAAGCGTGTGTTCATGTCATTGAAAAAACTACGAAATTCTGTAACGAATGGAGTAGCTAGATTCAACATGGGTTGTCTTCATTCTTAGCAACCAAGAGCTAGCATCAAGAACAGAAAACTCAGTTCTTACTCAAAGAAAACTTTTCGTCAACAAGACGATAGGAGAGTATCACGTAGTGCAAATCAACAGATAATCACTTCAAAGAAATTCACGAAAAAAATTGAACGAAAACAACGAGACGCTGAAGTGTCGAAATAGCAGAGAAAAAGAGGACCATCATACAAAGCTGGAGCATTCTAAAATGGTAAAATAATTCAACCTTTCATGATATCGAAACTAAAATTATAAACTGGAATACTGAATAATTTCTGATAGATTAAATCTATATTTCTAGTACTATTTTTGCTTTTAGGAGACTGGAGATTTCGAGATGTGGCAGGACTTGATATAAAAATCTAAAAAAAATTGTGCTTCAAAGAGGCTATATGTAAATGGCTATATGTAAATGGATATATAATATATTTCATGATTTTCGGGTATATCACGAGGGAGAAAAAAATTCAGATACATACTAAAAAACAATATTCTGAAAAATCCATGCATAGCTATACTTGAGTATATGAAAACTATGAGTTGTAACGTGGTATTTAAATTTTGTCCTCGGCCGTTCAGCAGTTATGGATTTCCAGACGGGAAGAGGCGAGGGTCAAAACTAATTTGTGTTGGGCCTTGTACTAATTTATTTTTTGTTTATATCGCTTCTAATTGTGTCACCGGTCACCGGGATACATCGTTAGATGGAGCCGGATCATCGTGGGAGTTTATCAGCCTCTTTCATCAGGTCCCCGAAGTCTAGAGGGGTTTTGGATCCTCGGACTGATGTTTGGATGGTCCCGCGCAGGAGCTAGTCTCGCACGAGTGACGAGTGGCGGCGCCAGCTTACGGAGGCTGGAAATGGAGGGCTCCGTTAACGATCTGGGAAATATCGGAGGATGCCTGGACCGACGGTGAACGTCCATGAGAAAATACATCCGACGATGGAATAATAATAATAATAATTATATAATTATAATAATATTATAATATAATAATAATAATTATAATAATAATAATTATAATAATTATAATAATAATTATAATTATAATTATTTATAATTTCATTGAAATGATTGGGGAGGTTTTAACTCCAAATCGATGATTGTCCCACGTTCTGTAGTGACCATGATTTGAGTTATTTCACCTCGTCACACTCAGCCAATAGGAGCCTCGGACGCCTGTTGGAGTCTTGTCGAGTGGGTTAATCGCACGGGCAACAGGCACTTCTCATCTGGACATCGTAGTGGCCGCTGTACAAAATTTTTGGTTATATTAAATTTCGATATAATTTCGGAGAGTCCATAGTTTTTGCGACCCGAGAGTCATCAGAGGACTACTTTGCCGTTTTGTGGAGCTTTTGGGGATAGCTGATTGACAAGCATTCTTCTTTTTATCAGTGAGCGGTGGTTCTATAGAAAAGAACATTGTTAATTGGTATGTCTCACAAGGTGTGAAACCACCCTCGTTTTAACGGACGCTTGTTCCGTGGCGTTGACGCCATTAGAGTTGTCCATGATTTTCAGCTGGCTTTCACTCCTCGTTTGATTCAAATCTCTATTCTTGGATGTCGTTCATTTATCTGCGATTTGGTTATTAAAATTCTATCGAGTTCAGCGATTTTGACCGCACTTTTGTGTCACTTATTAGACTCTCGTTTCTCCATCGCCGTGTGATATTATCGATTTTTCTGCGGTTTGGAATCTCTAGGTCAGTTCTGTTATTTTCTCGGGATTATTATTTCTGTCTCTCGGCTAACGTTGGGCCGATTTAACATCGCTTTTATTTTCGGCCTAAATAGTATTTCATTCGGGAATTTATCGTGTTTTTGGGAGTGGGATTGAAGCGCATTTTCGGCGCTCGAGTTTTATTTCATCGCCGGCTGATCTTCTATCAGTTGCCGGTTTCTGTTGTTTATATTCTTTCGAGGTAATCCCCCTCTTAAACTCACGTGGAGTTGCCCCTTCCTATCGCCACTTTAGTGAGCGCGCTGAACGCTCCGGGTAATTTTTCTTTAGTCATTTGTTTTTATTTGATTTATTTGTTAATTTCTTCCCGAGTTACGAGGGCCAGATGGAGACACCGAGACAGGGTTTTGTTATTGCATTTATAACCTAACGTCTAGCTATTTTGAATGAAATTATTATTTTTCCCCATACGATAATTCGTTATTTTTATTTTTGCAACCCCAGTCATTTCAGGATTCAATTCAGAGCAGCACTTTGAACCCAGCCGCCTCCGTGGATGAAATACTCAGCTGTCGGCTGCTGTTCTGTGATTTGCTTTAAATTGTTATTTCGCCTTTTGTTGGTTTTGAGAAAACGATGTGGCGCCCAATTTTTGGTTGTGAATTCGGACTTTGTGGGCTGCGTATTTTCGTTTCGTTTCTACAAAGGGGTGAAATACTTCACAGTGTATACCAAATTTCAGCTCAATCGATTGAAAAGTGAGGCACTTATACCGTTTTGTAGGTTCAAACCGTTTTTGATCCGTTTTGACCCCTTCTCCGTGGCGAAAATATCCGGTAGCGGCTTGAATATTACTTTTTACCGACTCCCAATAAGTATCAAAAGCTTTAAGCTCAGTCTCATCAAAATCCAGAGACTTTCAAATTTCACCGCGGTCTCCCCTTAATCATTATTCCCCCAACGGTGAGCCTACACACTTTTACCCTCATTAATTGATAGATTATTTTGAAGAGCATTGTATTCAGTTAATTGGTAATTTTCCCCCTAGACACGACTAGCTTCTCCTCTTTTGCATATTATCTAGAGTCGTAAAAGTAGCCTGGCCTTACCCATCCCTTAGATCACCAGTAAAAGGCAGTTGAAAAGTTCTGTAAAGGTATTGTATAGAAACGGATTCAGAATATATAGGATATTAATTTGATTACAATTAGAATCATTGTCCCCTTCATTTGATTACATTGATCCCTCATTTCAGGTTTTAGTATTAAATTAAGATAATTCCCAATGTAAATAAACCCAGCGCCAGGTAATTTTTTTTTTATTTCGCTATTCATTTTAGGCCTTTAATTCTTCAATTTTCTAAAAGTTGACTACCAGGTGGACACCGCACATACTCACAAGGTGGTCAGACTTCGTATTTTTACGTTTCAAACCATTGATGGCGAATGTGAGTGATGTTGGGGTTAGCATCGGTGAGAATGGTAAACACGGGTAGCTTCCTCTTGGATTTAATTTAGAGTACTGATGTACAGCCAAGACCTTGATTTCCGTGTTCAGTAGTTCGGCCTGTATTTCGTCCGGTAAGAAGGTAGCAGGTAGTCCGTGAATAACAAATTTCTTAGGTTTGTCTTTCTTAAACCCGAAGCAATGGAAAGAATACTTTCTCTCTCCAAACAGTTTGTAGATGGCTTCATGGCGTTCACAGGTCTTTGGATATATAAACACTTCCTCTTCCCTTATCGGAGATTTTGAAATTCTCGTTACAAGTTTCAACGAGCAATTGAATGAGTTCTTTACGGTCGATATTTTCGTTACCGAGACTGATGTGAGGTGGAATGTCCTGGCCAGTAGTCCTGGGTATTCTTTGCTGAATGTTGTCGTTGAGGACCTGCGTCAGATCTTCGAATGATGTGGTTTCAAAGGCAGACGCTACGGTGGGACTTGCTTTGCCTGGATGTTTGACGTTGCGTGGTGTTTTGGTCTCTCTTTTTCGGATTTTAACAGGAGTTTCATTACTTGCCTCGAAGGAGGATTCCCCCTTTTTCTTTTTCCGCTTAGATTTCCTCATGACGGAGTACGGGAGAACAAACTATCAACGGAATACATTACTGAATCTCGTATGAATACGATTCAATAATTGGGCTCAGAGGAGCAAGCGTTGAGGTGAACTTCTCTGCTCGACAGCCTGAGGCGAACTGAACTGATGCCCAAGCATTCTTATAGAAAAAATCTGAAGAGACAATTCCAAACAGAAATTCGAAATCTATTAACTTTTTCTTATCGAATATACAATAGAATCAGCGCAAAAAACAAATAAAATTTGTCAATAGAATTCCAACAGAAATCCTATAGAAAAGCCATGGACTTCCTATAGAATTCCAATAGAATTCTCTAGCAAATTCGATAGGTCTTCTATTGAACTTTTTCATGCGTGAAATGTGGAGAAAACAATAAACTGCACTAGATTATTGTCAATTTGCGAGGTGTCGCTTATCATTTAAGCTTGCTCAGGCTTCTGAAAATCAAACAAGTACAAACCAAATAAATAAATAAATTACAAAATGTACGTTATGTAATGAACATGTGGGGATGTTCATTAGGAAATCATAATGCCATAAGAATGACTAACTCCCGTGACATAGGAAGGCGATTCGTGAGTAAAAAGGGAAGAGAGAGAGAGTTTTGTTTAGGGTTTTGTGAGTTCCACTAAAAAGTGGCAAAACGTTAGATTGTCCTCGCGATCATTAAATTAGAATCTATTGTAACGTGAGATTTTTGCATGGGGGTTAAAAATGCCTATAGCTTCGCCCTTCTTCACCTGAATCTAGTTAAACTCAAAAATGCAAAAATCTATGGGCGCCAGGTAATTTTTAGCTGGAATTACCAAACCGGAGAAGTCTACAAAATCAGTTCTAACTAATTCGAAAACCTCTAAAACGTACACAAAAAGGGAGAAAACTAGATTTTTTGGGGAAAGGTAACGGTCCTCGGTTCGCTCAGTGTGCTAGGTTGTGGAGAGAGGGGTGGATTTCAGGTGGAAACGGGTTAATGGGGCGGTCAAAACTACAAAACAAAACAAAAAGAACGAGATCGACATTGTCCTTACTTGTTTCACTATTGAAATTTTTCAAAATAAAGAATTTACATACTTTTTATATACATTGCTCTTACAAAAAAAAAAAAGATTTATAATGATAATTATCATCCTTCTAACAAATCGAGAATAATAACTTGAATTGAAATAGGTAGTCCCGAAAATAATACATTATCGATTGACTCGGCTACAAGGTTGAGGTCATCAAATTCCTCAAGTGGTAATACGAAAATATTCGCTAATCCCGAAATACTCGAAAATTACAAAAACTGGGGAAAAGGTATGCGAATCCCCGTGAGAGTGAGTGAGAGAGAGAGGAGATAAACCCAGCGGTATACGTATAACGTAGTGCGGGAAACTAAAAATCCGATAAAACTAAACTCGCCGTAGCGAAAAATCGGTAGAGTCAAATTAAAAAAACCCAGAGTCAACTTGCTCGGGAAGATCTAGAGAAGCCCATGATACCAAAATTCAATTTATTTATTTTAAAATTTCATTTTAACGTCAAGTAGAAATGTTGTTTGTTGCTTGCCGAATGCGCGTTGCTGTGCTTACGAATATCCCATCGAGACGAGGACGGATCATGCCACCGTTAGAGTCCGCTTCTCGTACAATAAAGTATCAAGGTTGCACGTTCAGCGTTTTGTTTAGCTAAAACTGCTTGCCGCAGCTTCCTGTCTCGACGCGAGGCATATAGTAATTTTCAGTCACTCCTGCGTTATCCCTATTGCTCCCCAACACTGAATTCATTCCCCTTAGTCTTGGGTTTAACCGATCAGTAAACCGGCAGGAGTGCAATAATTGCTCTTTTCGCACTACAAACTGAACCCGATTGGCCACAATGACATCGACCTTCATAGTTGCAACATACTAGAGCAAATTATACACGTATTAAAATTTTGGAAAAAATTTTACATCTGATATTGATGTGTCTAGACGTCCTATCAATGAAAATATCCTTCAAAAATATCAAGTAGTTAGATTTTGCAATTTTGAGTCCGAAACTCCGGGCTGCGGACCGTATATAAAGCGAATTTCCAGAAAAAACATGGAAACTTTGAGCTTGCATATATAATTAATGGTAATACTGAACATAAAAAATCTCACGGGACTTCTTGAAATATACGATCCAGATCACTCCTGGTGTTTTTCTGATTTTTCTAGATTTTTCAAATTTATCATTATGTCGACTTATGCTGGTGCGGCGCAGCGCTTACGTGGTCACCAACGGTGTTCGTAACTTTTGCGCGACCAATGGAGTGTTCATTGTGCAAGCGTCCGACATTTTCCCTGGGTTAAAGTACATTTGTAATTCGCAAGGGGGTGATTCTTGTGTCATTTGCACCGGTAAGGATTCGGTGCATAAATATTGCCCTTGAATTCGTGCGGAGAAGAGCAACTAAGCTAGTCTCCATGAGCACTTCGGTGTCCAATAACAGACCTTTAGGTTCGGTCAGGAGTTTCTTTATTTTTTCCGCATCTTCCCTCACTCCATCGTAGATCGCGTCTAGGACTAACAGGTGCTCATCTATATTTTATTCATATGCTAACTTCGAATTCTTGTCTCTTATCTACTGCATTGAATTTACCAAAATGCATCCATTCTTCTTAATGACTTCTTCCGTATATCTCAACTGAAAAAGTGTCGAGTTAACGATTTCTAGTAGCTTCGTGGAACTATCCAAAGTCCCCTTGACTCCGCTTTGTAGGCGTAATAGGCTTTCAATTATTTCCTGTGCGTTCTGAGTGTCCATAGTCTCAAAAAGTGACTTGGCAACAGTGCTCAGCCGTCTATAAGGTCTCAATAATTTTTATTTGCATCATTCAAGCTCATCAATTCAGTGATCTTGTTTCTGCAAAATCGTCGATCGATTGGTCCACAATGAGTCAAAAATTAGTTCTCCAGGGGCCTCTTTTGGCACAAAGCTCTTTTGTGCGAATTCGAAGTTCCTGAATTTGGTCAGCCGTCGCTAGCCATGGTGATACATCCATACTTGCAGCTATTGACCAAACCTGGGTGCTGACATAAAATTTCTCAATTGGTTCCAAATAAATTTCAAGCGTGTGAAGGGACTTTTCTATCGTATGCGCCTTCTCTCCCCGCTCTTGAACCGTCATGCTTCACATCATGAGCAACGCACGAACGAAAAATACTGATTTCAAGAGTTTTGGAAAATCAAAGGCTCTTGAACTCGGTGAATACGTCGACCCTGGGCAACGTAGCCTCCGTTGTTGGCTCGTTGATGGCTATTTTTGGTGACGTTGCACCCTCAAATAGAATACTTCTCTCTAAAACTCCAATCAAGCAACCCAAAAGAAATACTCTGAAGATGGGTTCAAGGAGTTGATTTAATTGTTATAAGTTGAGCCACCTTGCCCGGGACTGTGTGCCAGAATGCTTGGATTATCGATTTATCAGGGAATATTTTTCTTGAGATCGTCTTTGTCGGGTCGCTGGTGCTTCAACTTCAAGGGGCGCTGGTGCTATAACGTCAAAGGCTGCCAGTGCCTCAACATCCGGGGCCACGAGATGACCACCAAGAGGACGCTTTAACCGTCGAGACTGGACTGTGAGAGTCTCGGCGAGACCTCTGTCCATCAACCCTGCCACATACTCCAATGGTTGGAACGATCGGAGACCACCTGCCCTGTTAACCGCGACTATATTTTTTCGAGCGTTATCTTGACGCACCCCGTAAATTCACCTATGGTCAATATTTGGGCGATTCCCTCAATCAATAAATTTATTTTATTTAAACAAACAAAATATAAGTTCTCCCTTGTAATCCATAAAAACATCTTCCAGTTTCCATAGGAAATTTATGTCACTGTAATTTTATTCCGAGGTTGGGGTTCATATAGTCAAGCGATTGTGACTGGACGTAGTCTATTGACGGGCCCCTCTGAGTTCTTTTCTTACTGCCATATCTGATCGTATAATTTACGTCAGAATTGTTTCTGATAATCTCGTACGGACCGATCCAGGGTTGCGATAATTTCTTTTTGTAATACCTGTCTCAAAAGTTCACTTTTCGAAACCGTTTAGTGTGTGTAAAGTGGTTGTTTTACGCACAATACGCGCAAAGTTCAGAGGTCGTGCGTAAAGTGAATTCTGGTGCGTAAAGCGAAGTTTTACGCACTCGAAATTCACTTTACGCACGACCTTGAACTTTACGCACAGGGTGCACAATCGCAACTACTTTACCCCCACTGCGTTTCCGAACAGTGAGCTCGGCAGATATTACGAAGAATAGAATGTGTTACGCGTGCGTGCGAAAAAGTGGTTCTTTACCCACTTGTAACACAATATACTATTGATCGTCCTCGTCACAGGACGACTCAATTTTTAGCAGCACTTTGTCGCCAACGTTGAATTCCATCTTCTCAGAATTTTTGTCATATTGGACTTTTGATGTTTTTTTGCCTTCATCAAGTTTCTCCTTCGCTTTCTGGTATGCCACTCGCAATCTATCTCGAAGCTCCTGGGCGTAATCGCCGTAACAATATATCAGACGTGGGAGCTGTTTGACAGCTGTTGGGAATTCAGCGTGTCAAGCAATCATCAGCTCAAATGGCTTCATTTTAGTCGCCGAATGAGGAGTCGTATTATCGCATACGGCAGCCATGTGTCCCAATCTGTTTGATCCGTCACGATGAAGCTCCTCAAATATTCAGCGAAGGTACGCTGAGATCTGTCGATAATTTTATTTGTTCGGGGATGATGGGCCGTGCTTTGAATTTTTTTAATTTTCAACAATTTACACACGTCCTTGAAAAGTTATCCAACAAAATTAGGTCCTCGGTCCGTAAGTAATTTTCGTGGGATTCCATATTCGCACATTACTTTTTCCGCGAACGCGGAACCGATCGGATAGACTTCCTGGTCTCGAATTGCCCTGCTAAATTGTGTAAAGGTGTCCTGGAATGTAAAAATCCATTTATTCCCTGCGTCCGTGACTGGCACTAGACCAACAATATCCATAGCACACTATTCAAACGCCTCTTCAGGAGTTTCCCCGATGACCATTGGCACCTTCGTTGCTTTCCTCCGCTTGTTCAGCTGGCATTCGTCACAGGTCACCACGAATTTGTTGACATATGCTTTCATCCGTTTCCAGTGATATCTCTGACTCAGCTTTGCGCACATCCATTTTGCCCAGGGATATCCCGCAATCAGCGTGTTATGGTGTTCTTGCAGAATACACATTACTTCGTTGCCAACAGGTGTAATAACTCCACTGCCGTTGACCGTGTGTTCCACTGCGTCCGTTTCCGATTCCGCATAGGCTCGAGTTATTACGTTGATACGATTGAGCGCATCGGGGTTGATATTCAATTTCATGGCCTCGTGAATAACCTTATAATCATATTCCTCCAGACAAATACGCCAATGCATCAACCTCGATCCTAGGTTCTTGGTGTTGAATGTCCACTTCAAGGGCCTATGGTCCGTAGCGAAAATGAATTTTGGACCGTACAGATAGGGCGTAAAGTGGTTAACCCTCCAAACTGCAGCCAATATTTCTTTTTCTATTGTGCTGTAATTTTGTTCTCTCTCATTTAACGTTCTGCTGGCATAAGCGACTGGCAAATCCTTGCCTATCTGTCCTCGGATAAGTAGAGTTCTTATCGCGTTATATTAGACATCCATCGTCAGGAGTAGAGGCCTCTCAAAATTGGGATACAGCAGAATGGACGCTGTCATCAAAGCTTCTTTCAGGCTTTTAATCGCAGATGTTTCCCTTTCAACATTATCAAATTTGCCTCTCCCACTCTGAACTCAAACAAGGTTCTTCTTGCACCAGGGACTGATAAAGTATAAGACTCAAATGCGGAATCCTCTTGACTCCCATTGATTCTCCTTGGAATTGACATCGCGACAGTCAGTGAACTGTTTTATATAAAACTGATTTCCAAAACGATGGAAAAAATTTCTGCTATCCCACTCGAAACCACGAGAATGCTATACGATTGAGTTATCTTCTGCTGGTTTACCACTAGGGTAATCTTCTCGCTCCGTCGATGCAATTTCTCGAAGAAAGCGTTGAAATGGTCAGTTCACCCTCAGATAGATGGACTGTTGAATAGTATCTCTTCCTTGCTGCTATGCGATAAGACAGTGGGTGATGATTAAAATATGATTAGATATGATTAGAATATGATGATTAGAATAATACACACGCGAAAATTACTAAATAATATTCCTTCATTTTTAAACTAATTCCGCGAAGTTAAAATCAAATGCATTCATTCGGATACAGAAGGTGTCACATGACTGCCATCAAGTAACTGCCCAGAGATAATATTTTCTCGAGTATTTACTTCATCGACAGGCCATAACCTCCTGATCGTTACCTCATATAGACATTCTGTTATGATAGTTCCATGCGAATGACCCCAGTGGAAAGTGCTGATTTTCCAAGAGTTAAATGCAACGTGAGGAGGCAAAGAGTCTGACTCGGGTGGCGGGAGTCAGCCGGATGATGGTTGTGGTTTAGAGGAAGTCACAGACGATGGCTGTGGTTTAGAGAAAGTTACTCAATATCAAAGATACTTAGCGCAAGAAGGATGTATTGTCAAGGTCTATTCTCTCAAAAGAAATGGAAAACATCACCCTGTACTCTACGATGGCATACCTGAACTGTGTAAGGTTATTTTCCCGGGTGGTTCACCCAGGAAAAATCCGAGCTACTTTTTAACCTTCTCTATTGCTCTTCAGTTGGGCGCCAGCCAAACCTTTACGGAAGGTTCGATGAAAACCGGCCTCTGAAGCAATCTCGTCTACTCAGAGTACTTTTATGGCTGGACAATTGAGATGCTCAGCTAACATCAGCGTGACACGTTAGAGTGGGCGAGGTCTACCAGGAGTCTATCACTTCGTCACGAGCCTTTATTTCAGGCCGTGCATTAGGCATTCTAATTATCCTAGTGAATTCAATTTACATCTATCCTGGAGGATTTATCGACTCATCCAGCATGCTGTCTCCTCCCGAGTATTTCGACTCAGGAGAGTTTCAGAGTCATCTGCTAATCAGCCGGGACTTCTCAGAGCCTTTGACATCGAGAGGCTGATCTGACCAAAGCGGAACTACGTTACCCACCTTACGACTAACCACACTCAATCACCAGTTACCGCTGCGGTCATCGCGAGTCACTGTCTTCGAGTAGTACTAAAATGTGGGCCTATGGTCAAGCCAACAGGAGGATTACTCTACTCCGAGCCCACAGGCCCATACGCTTCCGAATTGTTCCGCCGAGACCGGATTATGCCGGAAACAACAATGTCGTCACTTCGACTTCCAAAATAACTCCTTTTTCCATGTGGATAATGCTCCTGCATTCCTCATAAAGAGTTTTTGCAGGAGAATTGCCCTACGTTTGTTACCAACAGTTATGCACCTGGCAACGCTGGGTTACGCCCTCTGTCCTTCGCCATATTTCAAGCCAATATACTCCGGAGAGATCTTTTCGACCCCTCCGATTGAGCATCTGCGTTCGACTAACTCGGAATCTTACTAGGGCCTTGGCTCCTAGTCTGGATCTCTCGGCGACAATAGATCATTCCGTTACTCTATCCCCACCAATCAATCCGACGGGTTCCCGGAGGTACCGCTCCTTTCACCTGGCTACGCTGGTCCCTAGTCTACCCCCACATAGCCTTTAGAGTCACAGCTGGGCGAGTTCTAAAATAGCGAAAGTCTAGTAACGTCCTCCAGACTTCCAGGGGACGCGGTTTCACACAAAATCGCTGTGCCTTCAGCCTTTCATTGATCTGTGGCTCTTCGCATCTAGTCCCGACTCTTTCAGCCGCCGCTAGATGTCTCTTCCAGTCTCTCTTTATAAGTTCAATAGTTCATATCCCTATTTGAGGGGATTTCAACCCGTAACGTGAGAATCTCGTTACAACTGACCAGCAGAAATATACCTGCCCAATATACCCTACCTATGGTGTGTTATCCGGAAGACAGACACTACTAGCCAATTCAGAATTCACCTTCTTTCTTTGGCACGGCATATTATTGTGAATATTGCAGTAAGTTCTATAATTCTCGAGGACATGTTTGTGATAAAACTTGTGACAGGTGGCTGAAAAATCTTCCGTGTGACACTACAATCGTCGATAAAATAGTGTGTAATGAGTGTAATCGAGAATTCCACGGACAATTGTGCTTCGAACAACATAAAAAAGCAGGGTCCTTTATCGCAAACAATCCAACCGTTTGTGGACGGATAAAATTGTTTAAAAAATGAAATGTGAAAATTGATCATCGGAAAACTCGAAAACACTTGTGTAATAAGTATTATTGCACTGTATGCCAGAAGGATGAAAATATTTCTCATGTATGCTACATGCCTACCGTAAAAAGTAAGAAAAAATGAACAGTGAAATGCATGACGTTTGTTTTCTATAACTTTGAGACGAGACAAGATGAGCTGATGCAAGGAACTGATGGGGTCAACATATACGTACCAACCCTCTGCGTTGCTCAAACCATGTATGACCGCTGTGTAGACATGATCGATAACGATATTGTGAAGATTAACGGAAATCTTGAAAGACCTTGCGGTGTATGTAAACATCGAGAAAATGTTTTTGATGGCGAGAATCCTATGCGAGGATTTGCTAATTACATGACATTGATGGGTAAGGCATATAAAAAAGTAGTTTATATTGTTCACAACGCGAATGGTTATGAATCGCAATTTATTTTAAGAGATGTCATGCGTAGAATTAACACCGAAATTAAAGTAATTATCAACGGTACAAACATTATCTTGATGGATTTCGGGGATAATAAATTTGAAGATATTTGAAATTATTTTCACATTGCTCTAGCCAGTTTACCGAAGGCTTTTGGATTGGGAGACATTTTGAAAGGTTTTTTCCTACATTTTTTCGATAGAGAAGGGAATCAGGACTACGTTGGACCTATACTTGGTATGAAATATTACGGGGCGGGCACGATGAATATACAAGATCGAGAAAAATTCTTAGCTTGATATAATGAACGAGTAGTAGAAAATTATCAGTTCAATTTTTGTGAAGAAATTCTGCATTATTGTAGACTTGATGTTACAATTTTGAGAAGAGCGTGTGTGGAGTTTCGTAAATCAATTATGAACGCAGGAAATGTTTGCCCTTTTACCGAGTGTGTAATGATTGCTTCGACTTGTATGCGCATTTTTCAAACAAAATCCTATTATACCTCAGAGAATATATTGTTTAGGGAAAACACAGTTGAAAGTAGTAATTAAATGGCTCCTGTGGTGCGAGCATTGCGAGAATCGTCGAATAATACATGCCGGGCGTACTCGAGAGCACAGGAAAGAATGAAGATATCCGTTAGATGGATGTTGAGAAGATGTTAAGAACAATAAGGAATATGCGTATCAGTTTCACCGGTGTTATTGGCACGGTTGTCCACGGTGTTTCAAGTTTAATAGCGATAAAGAGTTGAACCACAAGGATACATTAGAGAGTCAATATGAGAGAACAGGTACAATTTCCCGGGAATTGCAAAACTTGGGGTACGAAGTCATTGAAATGTGGGAATGTGATTTCATTCGTAAAAAAAAGACATTCCGACTTGTGCATACTTCCTTCAAAATATCGATTAGCAAATGTTTATTGTCTTAGATCCGCGAGATTCCTTTTTTGGCAGAAGTACGAGAAATACCGCCACACACTATGATACTAAAGAGAATGAAAAAAATCGATATGTCAAAGCCCGCGGAAAGCTACTGTTCCCTCTATGTCGGTCATGCTGTAAAGGTCTAGTGCAAAACAATGCTCGCATGACGATCCCACGAACCGCGACTTTTTGGGGACTTGGGTCCACCCAGAACTTCGTAAAGCAGTAGAAATGGGTTATAAAATTTGGGAAATTAGTGAAATTCGGGAGTATAATAAAACAGCACGTTATGATCCTGTGCCACGAACAGGAGGTTTATTTGCTGAGTATATAAATACTTTCCAAGAAATCAAACAAGAGGCTTCCGATTGGCCGGCAGAATGCATAGATAGTGAATCCAAGGAGAGATGTATAGCTGAATATGAGACGACAGAGGAAATAGAACTCGACAAGGATATAATTCAAAAGAATGCTGAATTGAGGGCAGTAGTAAAACTTTGTTTAAACTGTTTCTGGGATAAATTTGAGGAGAAAATTTAATGAAAAAAGCAATTATTCGACAATACGAGGAGTTCGCTAATATAATATTGAGTTCTGAAATTGAAGTGACAGGGCTTGTCCCTATCGATAACGAGCCTTTCTTTATATCCTGGAAATGTTTAAACGAAGTGGCAGAACTGTCTACCAAAGCCAATATTGTTATTGCGGCTTCTACACCAGCTAACGTCTCAACTTATATTCTTATTTAGAAAAACAACAAGAACGCTGTGACGAATTGCAGTTTTCTCAATCAATAGAAAAATATTAAACTTAATAGAAATAACCTATAGCTAATTGTGGATGTCCATGTGACCTTTTAGGCACCAGTCCGTTTATTTAAAGAGGAGAAAAATGAACAAAACCTAAAAAATTAACATTAATCCTCATCAATCCTTAATAGCTATACCCGTACTCTTGTTTATAAGGGGGAGGGAGGACGATACTATCTCTTAGAATTCCCGAGCTCCGACAATACCAAAAATACTAAAAAATTCCAAAAATATCCAGAAATGCCCACGGGATGGAACGCAATACCAGAATTGAATGCGCTAAAGAATCAATTATATCGTTTAACCACAATAAAATAAAGAATTTTACAAAAACAGAAAATGGTCGTACTTGATTCAATACGACTGAAATGAGTAGTAAATTAAAAATGTCAGAAAATTGTAATGCAATTCAATTACACTCGAAAATCTATTATTCTCCAAATTTGATTCTATTACTTCAACTCAAAAATCCGTTATTATTAAATCTGTTATGGAATCTATTACTCCGCAATGCAAATTCTATTTCTATTAATCTGTTACTGTTACTATTAATCTATTACTTCCAATCTGTTACTATAACTCTATTAATCTGTTACTGTTACGAGGTCTCGGGGAGAACTGCGGGGCCTCGATTTTCGTACGTAAGCCCACAGTTTCCGCAAAATTGTGAAAAATCAAGGAGGGCAGGATGAACCTATGAACCTCTGAACCTTGGGCATGGCAAGTGATCGAATTTGAATTATTATTTCATTTTCGGTGCTCCTCGGTATTCCTCTTCGGGGTGATTCCCCCTGACGTTCCGCTGGACATCCTCTTGCACTCCGGTCCATGTGTCCACTCACTGTGGAGACTAGTGATCAGGTGCATACCCTCAACTGGATTAGGGCCCTCTCGATGAGACCTCGAGAGATTTTTCTCAGGGTCTCCTCTTCTTTATCCAGGGCCTCCTCCAATTGAATCAAGACGAAATTAGAGATGTTCTACTCATCTCCACAATGCCCTGATGGTTTCTGGTAGTCACTTTTACAGGGAAAGGGGAGTTTGAGCTCCCCCGAGACTCAGGTTGAACTTAAGTTTTTATTTATTTTTCAATGTGCCCTGCGATAATAATCATCGTTGCAATGCGTTTTATATTATGGCATAGACTCCGTTATTTACGTGAGCAGTGGAACAAACGAGTTACCACAAGGGAATTTTCTGGGGGACTTGACCGATGAAGTAGCGGGCTAGGGAGAAGGGAGTTTCATTACGTTTTTTGTCTTTGGCGGTTCTAAATTTTATACTTATAGCGTGAAGAAACCGGATGGAGACATCGCAGAAGTTAGTAATAAAAAGCGATAGGCTAAATTATGCGACGCCTAAACAGATTCATTACGATTCGATTCGTGCCCTCGTCGTCAATAAGGTAGAACCTAACCAAACCAACTACAAGGGCCTACAAGAACGATGTACCATGACATCATCAGGAAAAAGGAGAGTAAGATTATTCATGCGACGGGCCCAAAACAAAGGCATGACGAGAGCGCTTCAACACTTCCCTACGAATATTCTAATCCAATCCAAAAGACAAAGATCCGTGAGGGTCACCAGGCTTCTCTCTTTGGTTTCTATGCTCAAGTCCATCACCTTATGCCATGAACCATATATTTATCATACTCATTCAAAAGCTTATTAAATAAGTTTCAAATTGACACCTGATTTGTCCAATTCTGACTATTTTTCATTGACTTATAAGAGTTTTAGGAGAAAATTCGATTTTTCTGTTTCACTTGAAAAATTCACTTTGGTTGGATTTTTCGATACTTCAAAGTGAAACAGATAAGAATATTAATATATCATTTTGAAGGACATTTCACATTCTTCAAAATGGTGTCTGATAAATCCCATTTAATTCCATTTTCATCAAGTTATTGCAAATCGTTTCCATTTTTAACGTTCTGTCCCACCTCAAAAAAGAAAGTTTTTGCTATTTAGCGAGGCTTTAGACTTGATTTGCGAGGATTTATCATAGGTCAATTTGAAGATCTCATCGAGATCTTCTTAATGATACCTTATATTATTGATTTCATCGATTACATGAATTGTTATAAACGATAATATAGCAATTTTGGCATGTCACGTTTTGAAAATTTCCACGTTTTTTCTCTTAATGGCGAGATCTGGTCGGTTTTTTCTCAATCTGTAAAGATATTTCATACTCAGCTGAAAATATATTAAATTATTTAGAAATTAACTCATGATTTAGTCATTTATCTTCAATTTTCATAGAGTTATGAAAGGTTTTGTGCAGAAAATGAAACTTCATGGTTTTATTGAAAATTCAGCTTAGATCGGATTTTTCTACAACCATCGGTCAAGCTTAGGAAACTATTTATATACCATTTTGAAGGGTATTCATCCTTTTTTTAAATGCTGCACAATAATCGTGATTCAATGGATTTTCCATCACGTGATCGCAAATTGTTTCGATTTTTTACCTTATGTCACAGGCCAAAAATTACAGTTTTTTCCATTTATGGAGGCTTTAGACTCAATCAGCAGGGATATATCACATGCCAATTAGAAGGTCTCATCGAGATCTTCACATTAATATCATATATTACCTATTCCGTTGACTAGATCAATTGTTATAAGCGATAGTGTAGTCATTTTAGCATGTCACGTTTTGAAAATTTCAATGTTTTTCCATTAATGAAGGGATTTACTGGATTTTCATTCAAATCTGTGGAATTTACGATTTCTATATTTTGTGATAATCATATCATCATTAAAATCCTTGAAAATTGAATAGTTTGTTGAGAGTTGATAATGAAAATGAAACAAAATTGATAATTGAAGATTATTTGAGATTATTTAAAATTATTTGACAATATTAGTGTCAGGTCGAATTGAAAAAAAAAAATTTTCCAATAAAGACTGTAAATTCAGGGAATCATATTTATAAAAGTAGTGGAGACAAAAATGAGCATGAAAAAATACCGCGAAGTGATGCTCAGCGACAACGGCAGTGTAGGGAAAAGAAACGGATGTTGAAAATCCAGAAAATGAATCTGAAGCGTGAGAAATTAAAGGAAAGACAGAAACAATGTCGTACTCGAAAATACAGGGTGTTCCATTTGAAAAAATGCGGCCAAATATCTCCTAAGGCGGGCAAGTAACAAAAAAATATTGAATATAAAAATTATAGGGTTTCGAGGGTGTCATTCAATGTATTTATTATTTTGAGCTTTCAAGCTCGTGGTTGCAAGCTGCAAGCACAAAGTTCTGTTTTTAAAATGGCAACCGCATTTTTCACCCGCATGAAACTTGTTCATCATGAGGAGTTCTTTTCAGATACATCGCCCTTCGTGTAATCTCTTCTAATTTTACTTGAAAAATGCCACAAAAACGAGTTCTGTGGTCAAATTGAAGTTTCAGACTTTTTTAGTATGATCTAGGATGCAGTGCGTGGATGTTAAGTCTATTTCGCATCTCTTGCGCTAAAAAAAAATATAGGACGAACATGTGGGGAAGTTCATGAGCGTTTACCCGAAATGATCAATGTTTCCACCGTTAACTTGCAGGCACAACTCAATTCGATGGCGGGAATTCTCAACAACGCTTCGAACAACTTGTGGAGTAATGCGTTCAATAAAATAATAGCCTCCCTGATAAGTCTCTGTAAATCCATTGGAGTGGTCGGGCGGTTTGTGTAAAGTTTACATTGTAAACAGTATCTTTGATGAAGCCCCACAGGTAGAAGTCTAGGGGCGTAAGATCCGGTAATCTTGGAGGCCACAATGTAACCACCCCAACCAATCCAACGATTCGGGAAGGAACTGTTCAGGTAATCTCTTACAACTCGAGTGAAATGAGGTGGAGTGCTGATTAGAATAAAAGAATCCTCGAAGTAGTAGGAAAATTTTTTGTTTATTGTTTACATTTGATAATTCCTCTTGGTAAACAGATCAACGGAGTAATTATACCAAGGTGCGCCAAGGATGTTTGAATCTTCAATCTGACCACATAACTCGTTTTTGTGGCATTTTTTCAGTAAAATTAGAAGAAATCACATGAATGACGAGGTATCTGAAAACAACTCATCAAGATGAACAAGTTTCATTGAAGTAAAAAATGCGGTTGCCATTTTAAAAAAAGGACTTTATGCTTGCAGCTGGCAAGCATGAGCTTGAAAGCTCAGAATAATGAATTCATCGAATGTCCCCCTCGAAAAGCTACAATTTTTGTACTGAACATTTTTTTTTGTTACTTGCCCGCCTTAGGAGATATTTGGCCGCATTTTTTTCCAATGGGACACCCTGTATAATGTAGGAAATGAAGAAGAATCGATGATGACGAGTCAAAATTCTAATTGGATCGATCAAGCAATATTCAAAAGATGAAATTTGCAGAAATGGCTGCTGAATGGCAGCGACGACATTGAGAAAAGGAACACGCATTGAAAACAAACAAAATGATTTTCAAACGGAAAGAAGTTAATGAGAGGCAGCAACGAAGTCATGCACGTAGAAATGATGAAACGATTGTAGTTTCGAATGACTGAAAGTTCAGAACAAATGAGAAGAGATAATACAAATTCAATTGTTTGACATGTATATTTAACATATTCCACAAATCAAAACAGAAAAAGAAGAATCGAAAGACAGAATTGATAAATATTATTCATTACTTATCATATATGTTTAAATAAATTAAAATAAGAAAAGTAAATAGAAGTTACTAAAGCAAAATTTCAAACGAAACACTACATAAAATATTTTTAGAGATTAAATTAGTACATATTTTAGTACAAATAGGAGTTACAAATGATTGCCATTACATCGAGTTATAATTCCATAAATTTTATTAAATGAATGCGTTTTTCTGTGCAACTTTTTTTTCAAGAAAACTTAATTCTAAGATAACCATTTTTTATTTCATCTCTAATGTTTTTTAAAATGACCTATTCCCATTCCTCGACGTCCCAGTCATCCGTGCTGTGGTTGGGATGTGGTTGCCCCCCCCCCCCCCCCCCCNGATGTGGAGGTCTTATAAATCCTCGATTGGGAGATCCTTTAGAGCTAGCTCCCTCTCCTCGTCCAATTGGTGGACCTCAGGGATAGGCTCTCTGGTCTATGCATCTGAAAATGAAAAAACGATTGAAATTTAATTGAAAAAAAATCTACGGAAAATGAGAGCAATAATTTTTTTTAAGAAAACAATCCAGCATGAAAAATTTCTACGGGACAGAACGCGAGCAAAAATTTCTTTCCCGAAAAATTTTGATGCGGAAAAATTGAGCGAAATTGAGCGAAAAATTTCAACGAGAGAGAACGCGAGGAAAAATTTCTTTCACGAAAAATTTCTTTCGCAAAAAATTTCGACACTGAAAAATTAGACGAAAACTAGAATAGAAAAATTCAAAAACAAAAAAAGGAGACGAAAACCGAATGAAAAATACATGTAAACTCCATAAGAGACGTCAAAAAAAAACGAAAAGAATCCACGCATTTTGAAAAAAAATGAACGCAAAATTTGATGCTGATAAGTTTGAAACAAAAAAAAATTTCTCACGGATAAAAGTATGAGAATCGAACTCTAGAAATAAATAAAAAAATTATCGGACTCTAGAAATCGACAATCAAAATATAAATAAAAACTTACTATCCAATAGGTTCTCTGCCCTTCAGTGATGACTGATTCGACCAATTTTAAACTTTTTTTTCTTTCTATCAAAATGAAAAAACAGGGAGCACTGTACGAGAAACACTGGAGACTTGTCACTGGAGACTACCCTGAAGAATATGAAGTTGTAAGTGTGTGTTGCAAGGATCTCCCAGTTTATATATTTCGAATTTTTTGTACGTCCTGAATATCTTAGGCGGGAAAAGGCTCTAGTTTTTCTTTTTCAGCCACCTTTGTTTGCATTTGTTGCTTACTGTAAATAATGATCGGTGAAGGATCATTTCTGCTTGTAGATCAGTGTCTCCTCCCCCGCAGGAAATTAGTATTCTTCTCTGCACTCCCTATAGAGGTGAGGCCGATCAAATTTTTCGGCCACGTTTGCTTTATACAATCTATTTTTGATACCGTCGAAAAAACGTATCCCTGATTTCCACATTTTGTTTAAAAATATATCACTATTATACAGAATTGCTCGTTTCACCAAATGCAAAGTCTTCTCATTTTTCGCATATTTTCTATCATTTAATAAACTAGTAATTTGAGGTTGTCAAAGTGGGATTCCATCGCACGTACGATAACCCCTGTGTGGCCTTTGTACGTGCTGGTGTAAGACAAAACCTCATTATGATGAGTCCCAGCGTTACCACATTGAAAAATAAAGCGACATGGATCGATTAGTGGTTAAACTTTTTGGACTCATTGTATCTCAAAGAATACAAGGAGTCTCTGGTCCGGGCGATCTCAAGTGTTACCATGAATTACATGAAATACCACAGGATGCTAGTCACTGAAGAACTCCATTATCGCATGCGGAACAATTTCGAGGACATCTACCTTCTGGCCAGGGATGACCTCCATCGTACAATACCTCAGCGGAATCTGGGATAATTGTATCAATTGTATCAATTTCGTTACGATGAGTTGGACGATTTTGCGGGAGGAGCTTATTGAATGCCCGCATACTAGAGAGACTATATAAGAATAATAATTACCTGTATTTGTAAATAATTTAAAACAGGAACTTGGAACGCATTCCAGTTTCGATGTCGTTCCAGAGGCAAGAATCGAAACGAAACTGTAACGTTCCAAGCTAGGAGCCAAACTCGGAACGAAAGTCGTGGAACGATACGCTCGGAACGAAAGTCGGAACGAAACTCGTGGAATATTTCTCACTAGGAACGAAAGTCGGAACGTTACCTGCCCAGAAACGTTCCATGGCAAGGAAAAAATTCGGAAAGAAACTCGGCGGAGATTGGACATTGAAGTGAACGGAAACAGCGTTACAAAACGTCGATTCATGGTAAATGTGCAGATTAGCTACCTCACCCTTAAATTCTCTGCCAAACAACTGACGTATTGGTTGGCCATTCCTGAGTGAATATTCGTTAAGTTTAAGAGTCGGAAAATACCTGAGATAAATTTATCTCATAAAAACATTTGATTTCGGGAGAACAATAGGAGCTATGGTCTGACTGCGGGAAGTTGTTTACATTCCAAGCCACTCTGCTTGCGAATGTATAAGCACGATATCAACACGTGCAGCCCAGTTAGTAGACCGTAAGTAGATATTATCCACCATAGTTACACCCCATCAGAGTCCTTTTGTTGTTCCCTCGCTGTAATATTAATTTATTAATTTAATTTTGCTGATGGAGGGCAGCGGGGGATTTAAGTTTTGTTACAGTGGGGGCAACGGGGGGGATGCAGCATATTCATCTCTTTGTGTTGTCCGTTATCTTAAGTGTGTCCACATGTGTTGTCCATGGGGCCAGTCACCGCCACGTCCACGCCGTAGGCCCCGGGTAGCGCAAAGAGCGGTGAGGTAAGTAACTCATTCCATCATAAAATTGACAATTCCCAGACCTTTCCGACGGGTGAAAATGTGATGAATATACACTGTCGAGGGTGGTGAATCATCCTTCCAAGTTTGGCATAGATTGGAGGTGAGGGTGCTAATATGCACATTTACCCGCACAGAATATGTACGGCGTCCTCTCTACCGTCCCCGCATAGCCTACAGTCTGCCTGTTCGGCTAATTTCATGTTGTACAGGTGAGCCCTGAGGGTAGTGTGGCTTGTGAGAAGTCCTATCGCAACCCTCAGATTTTTCCTTTTCAGCGCCAGAAGTTCTCCACTCCTTCTAATTCACTGCTCCCTCATAAACAGTTTAGCTTATCTACAGGTTGTGCTAGTTCGCCAGCGTTTTTCGAATTCCCACTGTAGGTGATCTTTTATGATCTTTTTTCCCACTGCGAAAGGCACACCAATCAGACCCGCCAGAAGAGCGCCTTCCGTTCCCCTTCTGGCCTGCCAGTCCGCCTCGTCGTTACCCTGTATTCCGTAGTGGCCCGGAACCCAGATTAAGGTGATTTTTATTCCTCTCCCCTAAAGTGGCAATTGCTTGCATGTACTCCCACACCACTTTAGAATTAGTAGTGGCTTTCTCCAGTGCTCTTATGGCTGCCCGGCTGTCGCTGCGGAAGATTTTCATCCCTTCCGTCTCTTTTGCTACCAGGTGCTCGGCAAACTTGGCTATGCCTAACACCTCGGCTTGAAAAACTATTGCATGCTGGCCCAGGGGGAAGCTTTCCCCGAAGCCATCCTTCAATCGATAGATCCCCGCCCCAAAGGATTCATTGTAGCCAGATCCATCGGTAAACCAGTAATCCTCCTTAGGTCCTGGTTTAAGTTTTGAATCTAGCCACTCCTCTCTGGATGGTATTCTAGTTTTGAAGGCTTTTTTAATTTGATATTTTCGCTGGATCCCATCGGACTTGTCAGTGAAGGGATTTGGATTAATCAAGCCAAGTTGGGTATGAACTTGGCCTGTCGTTTTCCATTCCTGTTGACACCGTAGTCTGTAGGCTGTTGTGCTTACACAGCTAATCACTCTGAGGTCCAAAGGCTGGATACTGAGTGCTATTTTTCCTCAGCCTCCTTCGCCTCAGTAGGTGTGGTCTTAATGGTCTCCATCGTGACCCTCAGGAAAGTTCGCTGTAAGCCCTGCAACAGGTTCTTTGTTTCCACCTTTCCTGCCCTTGGTCACCAGACTACCGCAGCATACATTAGTCTTGGTAACCGTACCATCTGATAGAGCCACAGTATCATTCTGGGGGTTAGCCCCCAGTTTTTCCCAATGGCCCTTCTGCATGCTCACATCGAGGCAAACACTTTGCTTCTTTGTGCATAGATGTGATCCTTCCAACTGAGTTTATTGTTTAGAATTACTCCAAGATACTTGACTTTGTTGGTGTAGTTTACTACCGAGCCGTTCAGTATTAAGGGTCCGATCGTCTTTGGCTTGTATTTTTCTGTGAAGACTCGGACTGTGGTTTTGGCGGGATTCACCGAGAGGTCAGTTTCTTTGCGCCAGCTCTCAGCGATGTCAAGTGCCGTCGCCATGAGGTCTCTGAGCACCCTCAGAAAATCGCCTCTAACCGCTATTGCCACATCATCGGCAAAGCCAATGACATGGCACCCCGCTCCACGCAGCCTTTCCAGAAGTACGTTCACAACCAGATTCCACAGCAGAGATGAGAGAACTCCCCCCTGCGGACATCCTCTGGCTGGGCGCCCTTCTATATAGCTTTGTTCGTGATTAGCCGACAGTCTCCCGCCCCTTAACATGGCCTGTGTCCGAGCAATGATCGTCCTAGGGATCTCATGCTTCTTCATAGCTTCTTCTATGGTTTCGGTCGAAGTGCTGTCAAAAGCTCCCTCAACATCGAAGAAGGCTCCTATGCCTTATGCTATGGCGTATCCCTTGGGAGCGAATTGTCCCTCCACGTGTCCCACCAGATAGTGTAGGGCGGCATCCGTTGATCTACCCTCTCGATACGCATATTGAAAGGGAGAGCGGGGGCGCGGTACCAAGGGCCCCATTTTTAGGAATCGGTCCACCCGTCTTTCCAGTGTCTTCAATATGAAGGATGTAAGACTTATTGGGCGGAAGTCCTTTAGTTGAATATACCCAACCTTGCTCGACTTTGAAATGAAGACTATCTTAGTCTCGTTCCATGACCTCGGAACATGCCTCAGTGCTGTACTGGCCCTGAGGATTTTGGTTAGAGGCCCTATGATGTTCTCCGTCCCCTCCTGTAGCAAGGCCGGAAAAATCCTATCTGGCCCCTGCGCTTTGTAAGGCTCAAAGGGCTTGACAGCCCATTTGACTCCCCACGGCTGCAAAATTTTGCCAGCCAAGGACCAGTTTCCGTGGTTCCCGGTAGCTTAGTCGGTAAGAGTGCCCGGCGCGTAACTGGGAGACCGGGGTTCGAATCCCGGCTGGGCGAATCGGAATGTTTCTCTCTAAATTTTAATTCTATTTGAATTTATTTAATGCTCAAAGGTGGTTAGGCGGCGTGCGGAGTTGAATTTGGAGTGAGAATTTCCGTGGTTCCCGGTAGCTTAGTCGGTAAGAATGCCCGGCGCGTAACTGGGATACCCGGGTTCGAATCGCGGCTGGGCGAATCGGAATTTTTTCTCTCTAAATTTTAATTCTATTTGAATTTATTTAATGCTCAAAGGTGGTTAGGCGGCGTGCGGAGTTGAATTTGGAGTGAGAATTTCCGTGGTTCCCGGTAGCTTAGTCGGTAAGAGTGCCCGGCGCGTAACTAGGAGACCCGGGTTCGAATCCCGGCTGGGCGAATCGGAATTTTTTCTCTCTAAATTTTAATTCTATTTGAATTTTTTTTTTGGGTCCTTATTTATAGGAGGTATTTAAAGAAGGTTAGGCGGTGTATGAGGTGAATTTGAGAGCGAATTTCTGTGGTTCCCGGTAGCTTAGTCGGTAAGAGTGCCCGGCGCGTAACTAGGAGACCCGGGTTCGAATCCCGGCTGGGCGAATCGGAATTTTTTCTCTCTAAATTTTAATTCTATTTGAATTTTTTTTTTGGGTCCTTATTTATAGGAGGTATTTAAAGAAGGTTAGGCGGTGTATGAGGTGAATTTGAGAGTGAATTTCTGTGGTTCCCGGTAGCTTAGTCGGTAAGAGTGCCCGGCGCGTAACTGGGAGACCCGGGTTCGAATCCCGGCTGGGCGAATCGGAATTTTTTCTCTCTAAATTTCAATTCTATTTGAATTTATTTAATGCCTAAAGGTGGTTAGGCGGCGTGCTGAGTTGAATTTGGAGTGAGAATTTCCGTGGTTCCCGGTAGTTTAGTCGGTAAGAGTGCCCGGCGCGTAACTAGGAGACCCGGGTTCGAATCCCGGCTGGGCGAATCGGAATTTTTTCTCTCTAAATTTTAATTCTATTTGAATTTTTTTTTTGGGTCCTTATTTATAGGAGGTATTTAAAGAAGGTTAGGCGGTGTATGAGGTGAATTTGAGAGTGAATTTCTGTGGTTCCCGGTAGCTTAGTCGGTAAGAGTACCCGGCGCGTATCTGGGAGACCCGGGTTCGATTCCCCGCTGGGCGAATCAAAACTCGGCCCCAAAACTCGGCCCCAAATCTCGGCCCCAAAACTCGGCCCCAAAAACTCGGCCCCAAAACTCGGCCCCAAATCTCGGCCCAAATACTCGGCCCCCAAAAACTCGGCCCCAAAAACTCGGCCCCAAATACTCGGCCCCAAAGGACGACTCTGAAACTGTTCTCCCGGTAACTCATTTTCATCTCGTCCACAAAATCTTGGCTCCAAACCGTCGTCTCCAAGAGTCTGACCTCAACCCCCACCCCTCGAAGAAAAAACTCAGCCCCAAATATCGATGTCGACTGGTCCATAAGTTCAGTGTAACTTCAACAACTGCATGAGTTGTATCGCAACAAATGAACATGAATTTGAAATTTACACACAAGCAACGTAATGGTCTGCTGCTTATTCACCAAGGGCACTCCTTGTCTATAGATCGCGAAAAAGAAGGCAAAATCATATGGAGGTGCCGCAACACATTTTGCTCCGCAAGGGTGCATACTGATTGTAAGCTTCCCTCAGAGAAAATTCTCAAAGAGACACATCATAACGACAAACATAACAGCCAAGGGATGAGAAAAAAAAAACTTATTAATCACATCCCATCAATTCCCGTCAATTCCCGTCCGACGCGACGGGAACCACCACTACAACTCCATATAGCATATCATCAAACTTACTAATCACATCCCATCAATTCCCGTCAATTCCCGTTCCACGTGACGGGAACCACCACTTCAACTCCATGTAGCATATCCTCAAACTTACTAATTACATCCCATCAATTCCCGTCAATTCCCGTCCCACGTGACGGGAACCACCACTACAACTCCATGTAGCATGGCGCGAAATATTCAAAATAAAACTCAGAAAATGGAAGAAAGTAATCATAATGATTTTCCACGTAGTTGGAAATTTGTCAATGAATTACTCCCATCTAATTCGTACATACACGCACCAGAAAGACATTCCTTCGGTAGGAATCCCGATCAGGCTATGCAACATATGAAACCATTTGGGTTCAGTAACAGTTTCAACATTTCGTGTTTCTGTTTGATCGATTCTCTTGCGATGGCAATCTGATGTGAAATTTGCCACTGTTCAGGTGATTCGTCCGTGACCCGAGGTATAGTGATATGTTGGTTACTGAACCCAAATGGTTTCATATGTTGCATAGCCTGATCGGGATTCCTACCGAAGGAATGTCTTTTTGGTGGGTGTATGTAAAATTAGATGGGAGTAATTAATTGACAAATTTCCAACTATGTGGAAAATCATTATGATTACTTTCTTCCATTTTCTGAGTTTTATTTTGAACATTTCGCGCTCTCATCCCTTGGCTGTTATGTTTGTAGTTATGATGTGTCTCTTTGAGAATTTTCCCTGAGGGAAGCTTACAATCAGTATGCACCCTTGCGGAGCAAAATATGTTGCGGCACCTCCATATGATTTTGCCTTCATTTTCGCGATGTATAGACAAGGAGTGCCCTTGGTGAATAAGCAGCAGACCATTACGTTGGCTGTGTGTAAATTTCAAATTCATGTTCATTTGTTGCGATACAACTCATTCAGTTGTTGACGTTGCTCTGAACTTATGGACCAGTCGACATCGATATTTGGGGCTGAGTTTTTTCTTCGAGGGGTGGGGGTTGAGGTCACACTCTTGGAGACGACGGTTTGGAGCCAAGATTTTGTGGACGAGATGAAAATGAGTTACCGGGAGAACAGTTTCAGAGTCGTCCTTTGGGGCCGAGTATTTGGGGCCGAGTTTTTGGGGCCGGGTTTTTGGGGGCCGAGTATTTGGGGCCAAGTTTTTGGGGCCGAGTTTTTGGGGGCCGAGTTTTTGGGGGCCGAGTATTTGGGCTGAGTTTTGGGACCGAGTTTTGGGGCGGAGTTTTTGGGGCCGAATTTTGGGGCCGAGTTTTGGGGCCGATTTTTGGGGCCGAGTTTTTGAGGCCGAGTTTTGGGGCTGAGTTTATCAAAATTAATCGATACGTGATGTTGTTTGTGAGGAGGCGTCAATAATAGTCAAAATATTTCAATGTCACCTTGTGAGAGGAAACTGGCAATGGGCGATCTGTCAAAAGTTTGGAGTTCAAAAACACTTCTAATGGTTGAATCGATGAAGAAAATCTTGATGGGGGAATTCCAATATGAACCATCAGGCTAATCATAATTTTACCAGCGGAGTGGATTCTTTGGACAAGACAATATAATGGCCACGGTTTTAGTACTTCAACTACTCATAGCATCATTCTGTCACTCTATGGATTTTGTAAATATGGTTTTCCAACGTCCAATGGGTTGCATTATGAATGGACAGCTGAGTGGAAGCTAACAACACACATTGACTAGAAGACAATAATTCCTCAAATGCCAGTCGTCACACGAGATGAACTAGAATATATGAATCATACATGTAAATATTATCCAGAGGCTATTACAAGCGTGACAGTGCTTTGTGGTGAAAATCGGTTGCGGTGGGTTCAGAAAGAAGAAAAATACATGGACCAATTACTGTTTTTCATGAATCAATCAGTGTCTGAGGAAAGTAAATGTCTACCTTCTGGATATGTCGGAATTATCGCAGAATCTCTTTTCGGATCATTGAATGAAATCCCACTCAACTATGAGGAAATATTGAATCAAACGATCAATGATTGTCACAGTCATATGGCTCAAATAGGATTACATCACCTACATGATCAGCTGGATCAATTGAGAAATAAAAATGAAACCTGTGTTGATGATTTTTTGAAGGCCGTCAAATTAATCAAAGAGCCACAAAAAGAGAGCAAATTCTCATCATTACTTCATCATCGAATGCTCAATAGCATCCGATATTGGGCGAAACGTTTGGGAATCGAGCTGGATATGTACATGTATTTTCTGGAAACGATAGTTGATCCCATACATTCTGCAAACGCAGAAGTCATTCATTTTGAATTATTCACTTATGCAAAACTAGAAAGTGCTGTCAATAATTTCATTGCAATGAGACAGGATCAGTCACTGATTCTCCCTCTCTCGATTGAACAACCACGTTCTGATGATTTACTAGAAAAATTGAAGGTAAAGATTGGATTTGATGATGGAAAGTTAGATGTAATATTGAAAATCCTACTGTTAAACTCAAAGACATAGGAATTGTACAAAATGTATCCATATCCTACGGCTCAAGTGTTCGGCAACCGCCAAGGGTCAGCGTACATTCAACCTCGGGGCGACTACCTGCTGCTTAGCCAATATCATTATACCTTGGCACACTCTAAAGACATTGCCGAATGCTTGACCACAGATGATTATCAGTATATTTGTAAACTAAAGTACCCATTCTATGATGCTACTTCTCAACCAATTTGTGGGGCTGCAATGTTTATGACTGGCACACAATGGCCTGCGTATATTGGTTTATTAAATTTAATTTTCGTTCGGCGCATTTGGATTATTACCAAATCCTTATCGAAAATAATACTACTATGAAAGTTGGGTTTCGATATCCAACTCTCAGCACCCCATCGTCCATCCCATCTTGATACGAGTTTCACATCACGATGTTTCCTGACATTTTCCATTGTTTTTCTGAAAACCGCGTTATTCATCAATTTATAAAAAAAATTTTCAAACTCATTCTGAGAATTTTTTCGATAATTAGTATTTAAATCAATATATTTTTTTAACCACGAGTTTTGAGAAAACCTCAAGATTCTATGAATTTTAGTGATTTTTAAGCCCAAACTACAATATTGTTTGAGATTTTTATAATGAATGACATAATTGTTTTTGGAGTTCTACGTGGTCAATAATTTTGGTAACTTGGCCTGATCGTTTGGAGGGATTATGTGTTCTGGGCACAATGGTAAATCTTTATGCTCTTGATGGAATTCCTGCGGGTATTCCAGATCAAGTTCCAAAATGTATCCAGTCTCTGAGTCATCTGGAATGTTCAGGATGTTGAGGGATGACCAATCTTCCATCCAACAGAAATTCCCACCCGGCAAATGATGAGTCATTGCTGCTCCATATAAGTTATTCACATCTAGATACATCAAATATGATTTCTCTTCTTCTGGGTTATACTCATTAGCACCCATGTAGGGGTTATTTGCCCTTCCATATCGGTTAGAACACTGCGACAGTCCTCCTCTAATGCCTTTCTCAATGAAAAGGAACATCTCAGGGTCTTGAAATAATTCCAGTTGNCCACCCGGCAAATGATGACTCATTGCTGCTCCATATAAGTTATTCACATCTAGATACATCAAATAAGATTTCTCTTCCTCTGGGTTATACTCATTAGCACCGATGTAGGGGTTATTAGCCTTTCCATATCGGTTAGAACACTGCGACAATCCTCCTCTAATGCCTTTCTCAATGAAAAGGAACATCTCAGGGTCTTGAAATAATTCCAGTTGAACTCCAGTGATTTTTAACATTGCATCAAAAGCCAGTCCTGGTGCTGTATAATAATGAAGAGGATCTAAGTTGTATGCGGTGAAACAACTCTCTCGAAAATTTTCGAAAATATCTGCTAGCAACAATACGTCGGTTTTCAGATATAAATCCGCATATTCACCGAGTGTTCTGATGCTGAAATTTCTCCACACATCACATGCATGGTTGTAATCTTTATCGGATATGTACTGATCAGTTAGTCGAGAATAAAACTCTTCTTTCCGTGGTAATTGTTGTACACTTAATTTCTCCCGTGTATCCAAGTATTCGTATGGGAAAACTCCTTTGCATACAACCAGTTCGAATGGTCGTTTTTGAGGGTAATGACTGGCTGTGATTATTTTTTTTTCATCTTCTAAATATGAAGAAAGTTTATCGATACTGCTTGCCATAAAACGAAATGAGTCAATGAATCTCAAGTGGACTCTTGTTGATTCGACTGATTTTGTAAAAGAAATGTATTTCTCTTTAGTAATTGGGAGTAATGTCAC
>NW_021680781.1:262346-264785 GCF_001412515.2 Diachasma alloeum | reverse complement strand
CCATAAAGCGAAATGAGTCAATGAATCTCAAGTGGACTCTTGTCGATTTGACCGATTTCGTGAAGGAAACGTATTTCTCTTTAGTAACTGAGAGTAATCTCATAGAGCCCTCGAATTGTCTCGCAAGGGACTTAATGAAAAAGTGCGAGTCATAACCTGACAAATTGTGGAAAACCACAGGGATTACACACGATTCTGTGTAATTCAGGTTACAACCGGGATGAGCTGCTCCGCGATATTTTCCCGTGAAGTGGCAATGGTCCCGATGTTTCACTGCTTTTTCGGTGAATGCCCTGCCACAAATATGACATGTTTTGGCTGCATTATAGGCTCGCTCCATCTCAAAAGTCAAGTTCATGGGCTCATTTCTCTGTAATTCAGCATCAACTTTTATAGCTAAAATACGTAGCTGCTCAATAAACCACTCTACACAGTCTTTTCCACGATAAATAGAGAGTTTCGATTTTGAGTTATCATAGCTACATTTCACATAAAATGCAACACTGAATGGTACATGATTTTGGTATATTTTGGTATTTACATCATTGTCATCGGACACTTTTTCTACTAACACTCAGTATCAGCGTATACAACAAATGGAACATTCAGTTGATTTTTGAAATTTTGAAATTTCAAATATTTTTCACCACGATGCGGAAAAATCATTCGACACTTATTGATCGATATACAATCGATCCTATGATTAGTGTAGGCCTCTTTTTTGAAAAAGTGACACAAACACCTGTCACATATGAGTGTTTTATGTTCATTTTTTGAAATTTGTGCACCAACTAAACGAGACAAATTCGAGATCCATGTGTAGTGATGAATTCTTTCCTGTTCACCATCGAGGATGTCTTCTTTTTCAATCATGAGAAGGTGAATTGTTCTTTCTTCCTCTTGCAGTGNTCTTTTTTGAAAAAGTGACACAAACACCTGTCACATATGAATGTTTTGTGTTGAGCTTTTGAAATTTGCACACCAACTAAACGAGACAAATTCGAGATCCATGTGTAGTGATGAATTCTTTCCTGTTCCCCATCGAGGATGTCTTCTTTTTCAATTATGAGAAGGTGAATTGTTCTTTCTTCCTCTTGCAGTGTGGTTGGAAGATTTTTGCTCAAATAAAGGGGCATAATCCATTTTTTCTCTGATTCTTCGTCACTGTCGATTCCATATACATTAGTCGACAATTCGTTCATTTTCTCGAACTTGGGAATGTCTTTTAATGCCATGGGGTAATTGAAGTTACCAAAGCTTTTCATGACAGTGCTGAAAGAGGGATATGAGTTTGTTCGTTGCTTATTTCAAACAGCGAGCGGCCATAATGGACCATAAAAAGCAGTAGGCATCGTCTTTATTTTGAACGTTCACGACAGCATGTTTCTTTTTAATCCATTCAGGTAGTTCAACGAAGCTAGATCCTCCGCGCAATAAATTATATTTATTTATGTTCACTTCTAAATTAATTACGTCAACTAATCTCCAGCCAGAGTTTCTTTCCTGGAACTCATCCGCTTTCACAAAAAGTTTGTCTCTTATGTGTTTATCGAATCACTGCCTAATATCAGTTAAATCAAGAATTATTTCATTCTTGGTACTGAAATATTTTTCTTCTTCAATGAGATGTTCATCTCTATTAATTTCATATTTACACGTTAACACTACATTCACTTTCAAACTTCCTTCTTGTTTCAATGCATTTTTCAAACGTACACAGAGCATTTGTCTAGCATAATCTAAAAATTTGGGTATGTCTGGATTTTTCACGTTAATAATGACTCCTGTTCTCATACGACCCTCAAAAACACTTTGTAAGTCCTCCTATCGGACTCTATCAGTTAAATTACCCCTTAAGTCTCCTCCTAGCACTTCCAAGTTTCTGAATCTTGCGTAGAACGCTTTCAGTCGTCCTAACATGTGAGTTAAACGTCTTTTCTCACTATGACTCGCACTCATCTTCAATAATGCATTAATTTCTTTCGAATGTCCTCTGATGTGATTAAGCCATTGTTGAATTTCCCTGGGTCTCCTATTCGTTTTCACTATTTCATACGCATCCTCCAATGACCTCAATAATCTTTTACACGCGTTAGGATCCATGTTGTTCATGATAAAGACACTAAAGAACTAGCGGAAAATCAAGGTGAAATTTGTTTATATAGATACATATGTGGGTGTGTCTACGCTTATACACTCTGTAAAATCTTGCGTGATTGGTTGAAAAAGAATCATGTGACTCATGGAAAATTATTAACAAAATAGCAACATTTTTTGTTCGTGGGAAAAAAAATAGCTGAAAAATGTCCAGGATAACATTTAATCTTTGCGGCGCGATAGGATATCAAAGGGTCCGAAAACTCTGCTCCAGTTTGTCAAACATCATGTTCTTAGGGTTGTGAGTACAACGTGCGTTCCCAGGTAAACCGAAAAAGTCTA